>NC_056740.1:310250632-310545632 GCF_019279795.1 Protopterus annectens
TATGACTGAGCAGCTAGACTGTAAATACAGTGTGCCATACTAACATAGAACAGGAATGTATATCAGATATTACCTGTGTACATGTATGTATGAGTAGGTGTAGCTGGAAGCCTCAACAACAGACATGAGATGCAAAATGTCAGGTAAATAAGCTGTGCATGTTGTACGTGTGTAATCTTAGTTTCTGTGCATCCAACAGACATAACTTTCTACATCTACTGGTTGTTGCATTGCCCTGACACAGACATGGGTATTAGAATAAGCATGATTATCTGGTTGAAAATGGAGAGTTGTCCAACTGTGTTATAATTTTGTGTCCATGCCCACTACAAACAGCTATATGAGCACCCACATAGCTCTATGGACTCAGCAATACCTGACTCGTAAAACCTGCCTCCACCAAGGTAGAGTAATCCCCTTTGCTGGACAGCAGCAATACACAAACCACATAATCGGTCACTATATTGGCTGTACAGGGCCAAGTAGGAGCAGGCACCAACGTGGAAGCAATTCATCCTGTGTCTGAACAAGCAGGTCACAGGTGAATTACTGTAAGGCTAACTATGAGTACAAATTGTACGCATCCACCAAGGCCAATCACAAGGCCGTCTTCACACTTCTTCAATCTCAGAGGCAATGACCAACCCCCCCGTACTGGTGGTGAGTAACACCACATATACACAGTATAGCTATAGCCAGTCCGCTGCAGACAGGTTAAGGGAAAACATCACCCTCCCATCCCACCATCAGGATAGGTGGATATGCACAGTGCCTGCACCCCTCCCCTCATCATCAGGGAGCAGGTCCATAATGCCTAATCAAAAGCAGCAAATGTATGTCTCCATGGGAGCTGATAACATCCCTGTCTGCATCCTACATGAACTCAGGCAAATGCTCCCAGCTCCATTACACACTGTATGCAAGCAAAGCCTGAGCACCATTGACATCCCATCTGCAAAGAGGACGGACACTGCCATCCCTCTACACAAAGATGAATGGTGGATTATGCAATTTACTGGCCCTCATCGGGGGGAACATGACACATCAGGACCAGGCGTGCAATTCAAGCTCATACTGTGCTGATAGATGACAGGGGTATGATGTGGTTGTAAGTGGTGGCTAATGCCAGTCAATGTTGATGTGCAGGTTATGTAAATAACATTGATCAATGTACACTGCAGCTATCACCAAGATGATAATCAACCACCATGGGGTGATGTTTGGCCGTGGCCAACAGAATCTGTGGGAGCAGACCACCCTGTGGGACGAGCTTGTCCACAGAGTAAACAACTTAGGCCACCATGTACGCACATACGATCAGGTCAGGCATAGGGTGACTGACCTGATGCGCCATGCCCAGCAAAGGGCTGCTGCTGTGGCCAGGGACCTTTCCGCCACAGGTGGGGGTCCTGCTACCCAGGCCCCACTTACACCAATGGGGGAGCTCCTTGCCAACCTTAGGGTGGCCACCACATGCCAGCAAAGCCAGTACACACAAGCCGTGGAGGTGGGTGGCACCCAGACAACAAGCAAGGAGCATCCAGGTAAGGCCCCATTGCACATCAATTGAATAGTGTAGCAGTCATAGTGGCTTCTGTAGAGTATCTAGATGCATATGTTAGGTCAAAGTGTATTTGTGGGTGGGGTTTTGTAATGCACACAAGTGCACATCTATGGTGAAGGACAGCAAATTGTGTAGTATCAGAGTTTGTACTGTACGTGTGCAGAAAAGTAGCATTCATCTTGTACCAATGCCACATGTGAGTCTGCTGACAATACTTCTTTCCTACAACTACATAGGTACCTCTGGTCTGGATGTGGGACAGCAGCCTGAAGCCAGTGAGTATGGCATTGTCCTGTTACTCTTAGCCATATTGCGATATGTGCATGTTCACTTGTGGTGGGGTTAACTGCAGTGCACCAGAGTGGTCATCACAGGGGCCTATTTGCAGGAGATGTAACATATCTGTAGCATACCTCGCAACCTGTCAGTGCAGGAAATCTGGACAAAGTCTGACAAAATGGGGGGACAAAGGGATATATTTGAAAAATACTCTTATACAGTGCATATAAAAAGTGTACACACCCCTGTTAAAATGCTACCTGTTTGTAACATACAAAAATGAGACCACAATAAAACATTTCACAACTCTTCCCACCTTTATTGTGAACTATAACCTGTACAATTCAATTGATAAACAAATTGTTAGGGGAACAAGTATGAAAAATAAAACACGTGCAATAAGCTAGATCCATAAGCGTGCACAGCCTGACGCTAATACTTTGTTGAAGCAGCTTTTGATTTAATTACAGCATTACATCTTCTTGGGTACACACCAGCCATCAATTACAGAGACTCTTTCATTAACAATGAATAAAAGGTCAGCTGCTCTGCTAGGCGTTTCTAGACATTTAGTCAGTTGCCTGCAACAGCCATGGTTCACAGAGAGCTTACAAAGCTTCGAAGGAAGGGTATCAGCCCAGAGAAGGGTACAAAAACATTTCCACAGCATTGCATTTACCATGTGACATAGTGAAGACAGCCATCAAAAGGTAGAAAAATATGGGACAACAGTGACATTGAGAAGAAGTGGATGTCCCTCCAAATATGCTGAGAAGACAAGACCAAAACTGGTCAGGGAGACTGCCAGGAGACCTACAGCAACACTAAAGGAGTTGCAGGAATCTTTGGCAAGTACTGGTTGTGTACTACATGTGACAACAATCTCCTGTATTCTCCATATGTCTTGCCTATGGGCTAAGTTTGGAATATGGAAGCATTTTCTCACACTGAACAACATCTAGGACTGGCTAAATTCTGAAAAACAATACATCAAGTCTCCCAAAAGCATGTGGGAAAATATGTTGTGGTCTAATGAGTCTAAGGTTGAACATTTTGGCCACAATTCCAAAATATTTGGCGCAATAACAACACTGCACATCACCAAAAGAACACCCCCCCCCCCCGGTGAAGCATGGTGATGGCAGTGTCCTACTTTGAGGTTGCTGTTCATAAGCTGAAACTGGAGCTTTAGCCAAGTTGGAGAGGATTATGAACAGTTCCAAATACCAGTCACTTTTGGGCCAAATTATTCAGGTGTCTGCTAGATAACTGTAGATGGAGAGGAATTCCACCTTTCCACATGACAATGACCCAAACCACACATCCAAATCAACAAAAGAATGGCTTCACCAGAAAACATTCAACATTCTAGACTGGCCCAGCCAGAGCCCACACCTACATCCAATAGAAAATCTGAGGGATGACCTAAAGACGGCTGTGCACAGGAGATGCCCTTGCAATCTGACAGAGTTGGAGTGCTTTTGCAAGGGAGAGTGTGCAAATATTGCCAAGTCAAGATGTGCCATGCTGATAGACACCTTCCCAAGAGGACTGAATGCTGTACTAAATCAAAAGGTGCTTTAACAAAGTATTAGTTTAAGGGTGTGTACACTCATGCAACCAGTCTATTGTATGTATTTCATTTGCTATATGTTACCCCTAACCGATGTGTATGTTCTTCAATTGGATTGCATAGGTTATAGGTCATATTAAAGGTGGGAAAAGTTATGACGTAATTTCTGTGGTCTCATGTTATATATCACAAAAACCTGGCTTGTTAACTGGGGTGTGTACACTTATTATATCCACTGTAAGCTTAGAAACTTTTTGGAGTAACTGGATTTGATTTAACATACATTTACTGCAGGTTTTGAGGTCTGCAACTCAAATTATGTCATTAGTTAGTGGCACCAATCCACAGATCATCACAGTAATGTATCAGACAAACACAGGATTTATGAGGAACAGACCAAACATATGAGCCACACATCTAGACATTCAGTAAAACTCTGTACAGTTGAGAGGTATGTTCTGTAGGAGTTGCCACTGTGCTAAGGTGAACAGCAATAATGCGTACATGGGTGCAGTGTGTGCTAGGTGAAGGCCCGTCACCTACTAACACTACTTATATTTCCCAGAGGTTTACATTAGTAGTGAAAAGGGCTGCACCACATGATGTTGAGGTCCTGTCCAGAGTGTGTACATTGTGGTCTGACTGTGTGTCATGAATGTCACCAGTTGGGTATTGTGAGGTCTGTGTAATGCCTTTGTGCCACCTCACCTGTATGTGTCTGTGTGTGTCCGTGTGTGTGTGTATACCAGCAAACCTTATGGTGCAGGTATTAATTTATGTATGTTGTCTTCCCCTCACAGGTGGACATTGTGGTCATGGTCCCCCCCACTCAGAATCTGATGTTAGTGTCTCTGCAGACTCAGACCATGATGGTGGTCCTAGTGAGGCACAGGTGGAGTTGTTAGGGGCTGAATCTGTGCCATTGGTTGGCATCCCACATTTGTCCACAATGTCCATGCACACAGTCACAAAGCCCACACATACCCCATCCCCAGCAGTCACAGATAATGGACAGTTGGCGGGTGGTGGCATGGAACAGGTTACTGTGGTGACTATGGCAAGTGTGAATGTAGACACTAGCCATAGCCAGAGTGCAGGTGAGGTCCCACACAGGTGGATGGGCAGGGGTGTTCAAAGGAGGACTGCTGCCCATCAAGCTACTGTCGCAAGTGCCACAGCAGGTGTCACCAGATGCATGTTTTGGGCTGTCATGGATGCACAGGCATGAAGTGAACACAACACCAGACAAATACTCAAGGTTTTGGATGCATCTCTTCCTGGCTTACGTGACGAGATACATGACCTTGTTGAGGCCACACATCAAAATACTGAGTTCACAAATAGATGGTGGGGTGAGACCTTGGCAATCCTTGACCATGGAATGTCTGTGCTGCAGTGTGTGGTGGGAGATTGGTGTTGGTCACATGGACATAGGTCAGCACCAACATCAGCTGACAGTCTATGTGGCCATGCACCTTCACACTCCCATAGTGACAGTCCCACCAGCAGTACTGAAGGGCAGGTGCTGTCCACACCACAACGGAGCAGGCCATGGGCACATGGTCCTGGCTGGTCCCATCAAGAACACAGATCCAGCAGACAGCAGTCACCATCAGGGAAGAGTACTGCATCTGGCCTTGGGCCTGGTGGTGCCAGTGAGACCCTTGGCAGGACCAGTTCACATGTCCATGGCCAGAGATGGTGAATTGTACTCCCTGCCATGTATGGTCCACAGCTGCCCAACATACCCCTGTGTAGGGCAGCCACATGGCATGACTGTGTGCATACAAACACACACACATCACCATCACAGCCAGGTCATCTCCAGACACACACACACCAATTCTGCACAGCTCATTCACAGAACACCCCTCCAAATATACACACATGATGTCAACCATATGGCCCAGCCTAGGGCTCTGGCAAACACATACAGCACCCTGTGCATATGATGATACCTGTGCCACATCCCTGTCATCCATACCACTGATGCAGGGACATGCTAATATGGTTCTGATGCACAGGGTGACTTAAGTAGAGTTTAGCTATATGATGCTGTGTAAGGTGCTGTCAGCTGGCATTTGTAATGGGTACACTTCAGACTGTGTGTACCTTTTCAGCCTTGATGCATTATTGGTATTAGTAACGCTGACTGAATGTATTCTCACATGCTATATTCTGTTTGTGTTCTAGGTGTCTGTGTGTCAGCAGGATGTGGCCCTGCAGACATTGCCAATTAGGGGTATGGCAGACTGGTAACATATCAGGTCATAGCCAAGGCACAGCTGTATATGTACACATTTACCATGTCTTTGTAGCAGTTATTGCATGTGCCACAGAGCTTATAGGGTTGAGTGTTGTATACAGGTAGATCTATGGTGGTTGACATCAGCAGCTCTTGTAAAGTGAACAATGGTAAGTGTAGTGGGTGGAACACACCTCAGATTGGTAAAACCCACACCCCCAGAGGATATTTTGTTGACCAAACACACATATTACACTGTTCTCACATGCACAGTCCCTCACACATGCACGGGCACACACACACACACACACACACACACACACACACACACACACACACACACACACACACACACACACACACACACACACACACAAGATTACAGTTGCCAGCTTTGGGTTTGGAACCCCTACCCATCTAGTTAGTGGTACTACAGTGTTATGCAGTTATCGCAGGTGGCACATAACTAATAGTGTGATGACTGTTCCAAGGTACCTGTAAAGTGAATAACATCACATGCCCTTGTGAGGTATGGCAATGGGGGTGTATTCAGTGTGGGAGGACTCATTAAACTGTCACCTATGAGTCTACACACTCACAAACACTGCTATACACACAAATGCACACACACACACAATTGCCAGTACTAACAGCAGCCCTGCCTATCATGGTATTCATTCCATACTGTTACATAGCTGTTGCATGCAGCACAGGGCTCATAGAGCTGGAGAGTGTCTACAAATACCTCTACAGTAGATGTGAACAGCAGCCTTTATAAAGTGGACCTTTGGACTTGTACTGGGGAGTGCCATAACCTAAAAATGTAAAACCCACCTCCCCAATGGATATAGTTCACACACACACACACACACACACACACACACACACACACACACACACACACACACACACACACACACACACACACACACACACACACACACACACACACACACACACACACACACACACACACACACACACACACACACACACACTTGCCAGGACTGAGATTAGAACCCCTACCTATCTAGTTATTGCTAATACAGTGTTATGCATTTATCACATGTACCATGGAGTTTATAGTGTGAAGAGTGTTCCACAGTTCTTCTGAGGTGAACATCACCAGCCCTTGTAAAGTATGGCAATGGGCAGTGTCCTGAGAGAGTGAGGCTTCAAAATGCTGTATCCTATAAGTATACACACACACACACACACACACACACACACATTTGCCAGGACTCAGATTAGAACCCCTACCTATATCTTCACTGGTACTATAGTGTTATGCAGTTACCACATGCACCATGGAGCTTACAGGGTGAAGAGTGTCCCAGGGTAGCTATAAAGTGAATAACTAAACCAGCCTTGTAAAGTATGGCAATGGGAGGTGTACTGGGTGAGAAGGGCCTCAGACTTTGAACTGCATGTTTACACACTCACAAACACTTTTAATGCACATTAATGCACACACGTTTGCCAGTACTGAGATCCATAGGTTCATAGGTGTGTACTAGGTGAATGGCCATGGAGTCTTTACAAGCCTAGTCCATAGGATTACTCTGGCATTGTGCCACTTGATGTTAGTCCCCAGTGTGTCTAATGAATATAGCCACTGGAGTGATCCCCAGGGTGGGACTTCTATTCCCCATCCACTTATCCAGATTTCTCTTGAAGAGGGTCAGTGAGGTGCTCTGCTTGACATGTATGTAAAGTCTATTCCATAGACTGGGCAGTGTCTGGGTTATGAACCTGTCCCTCCAGCATGTTCTGTTGATTGTGGAAATGGGGTTGAGGTCTCTTGTGCATGTGGTGTGGATGGATTGGGTTCTTTAGATGTAGCATTCCTGACAAAGCTGGGTTGGATATGGCTTTGTAAGTCAAGCAGAGATCACCTCTAAGTAGCCAATATGAGACAGAGAATAATTGGAGTTATTGGAGTCTGTCCATATAGGACAAGTGTTTAAGGCCTAGGATCCTCTTTGTGAGGCACTTTTCCAGCCTCTCCAGTTGTTGCAGGTGTCCAGTGAGGTCCATGACAAATGGGCCATTGTACTCAATTGTCCTAATGAGGGGAGATTAGCGGGAGACAGTGACCTCTTACTTTGTGGATGCAACACCCTTAGTAATGAGGTGTGCCACATAAAAGGACTTTCTGAATACAATGGCACTGTGGTGGTCAACAGAAAGCTTGTTTCAACCTGTGTTCCCTATAACTACTTCAGTGTTCAGTGGACTACCATCGATGTGATTCATGGGAACCAAGTTGTTCCCAAAGGGGATGGCAGCACATTTTCTTGCAGTGAGCTTAAGTCCAGGGTTCTGACACCTGTGGTAGGTCTCAGTGAGGCTTTTCTGCAGGATGTCAACAACACATGGGGAGATAATAATAGCACCCACCTTGCAGTCATTTGCGAACATTGTCAGCCAGAGTTCCTTCATGTTGGGCTAGACTTCAGAGGCATAGATACTGAAAATGAGAGGACTCAAGACCAAACCCTGTGGAACTCCACTTGTGACTGGTCAGCAGTCTGACATTGAGTCTGCTGCTTTCACACCATGGATTCTGTCTGTGAGCCTGTCTGCAAGCCACCTAGTGATATAGGGATTGATGCCTAGCTCAGTGTGTTTTTCTGTGATTCCTGAGTGGTTAATGGTTTCCAAGGATTAGAAGGCCTGCCTATCTTGTTTTTTATTCCATACTGTTACATAGTTATTGCATGTGGCACAGAGCTTATAGGGCTGTAGAGTGTCTACAGCTACCTCTACAGTGAATGACAACAGTGGGCCTTGTAAAGTGGACATTGTGATGTGTACTGGGTGGACCACAACAAAAAATTGCAAAACCCACCCCAATGGATATGGTTCTCACCCAAACACTCCCACAGGATACTGTTCACACACACACACACACACACACACACACACACACACACACACACACACACACACACACACACACACACACACACACACTTGCCGGGACTGAGATTATAACCCCTACTAATCTAGTTATTGCTAATACAGTCTTATGCATTTATTGCATGCGCCACAGAGCTTATAGGGTGATGGGTGTCCCAAGGTACTTCTAAGGTGAGGAACGTCACCAGCTCTTATAAAGCATGGCAATGGGTGATGTACTGGGGAGAGAGGCCACAAAATACTTTAACCTACACATATACACACTGATACACACAAATACACTCACACACACATTTGCCTGGACTGAGATTAGAACCCCTTCCTAAATAGTTATTTGTACTATAGTGTTGCACAATTATTGCACACACCACAGAGCTTGTAGATCTGTGGCCTGCCCAAAGGTACTTCTAAAGTGACTGACATCAGCAGGACTGCCAAAGTACGGCTGTAGGAAGTGTACTGAGTGGGAATGGGCTCAAAATCTTTAACCTACAGACACACTCACAAACACACACACTTTTACATTTGCCAGAACTGAGATTAGAACCCCTACCTACCTAGTTATTTATTCTACAGTGTTACACAATTATCGCAAGCGCCACAGAGCTTGTAGGACTGTGGACTGCCCAAAGGTACGTCTAAGGTTACTGACATCAGCAGGACTGCTAAAGTAGGGCAATGGGAAGTGTACTGGGTGTGAATGGGCTCAAAATGTTTTAACCTACAAATACACACACACACACACACACACACACACACACACACACACACACACACACACACACACACCCCTTTACATTTGCCAAGACTGAGATTAGAACCCCCAACCTAGTTATTTGTACTATAGTGTTATGCAGTTATCGCACACACCACAGAGCCTATAGGGCAGAGACCAGTCCAACGGTATGTCTACAGTGAATGACATCAGCAGATCTTGTGAAGTAGGGCAGTGGGAGGTGTACTGGGTGGGAATGGACTAAAACACTTATTCCTACACATGCACATGCACGCGCACACACACACACACACACACACACACACACACACACACGCACGCACGCACGCACGCACACACACACACACAATACCCCCCACACACAACCACAGTTACATATGCCAGGACTGTGATTAGAACCCCTACCTGTCTAGTTATTTGTATGATAGTGTTATGCAGTTATTACACATTGCATGGTACTTTTAAGGTGAATGACATTGGCAGATCTTGTAAAGGGAAATAGGAAGTGTACTAGGGGGATAAGGCATCATAATACTTAGACCTACAGACACACACACACACACACACACACACACACACACACACACACACACACACACACACACACACACACACACACAGGTAGGTGATCTGATATTCCAACTCCCACCTCAGTACCATCAAGCAATGAATCTCATCTTCATGCTGGCACATGCCACTGGTTACAACTGGTATGCAACTGTCTGCAGCAGGACATAGTTTGGGAGGGTGGCTTAATGGTTAAGGTGTCTGCCTTGCAAGCACAAGGTGCAGGGTTTGAGTCTCACAAGGGATAATTAACTGGGCTTAAAATGGCTCACAAGGGCAGTTAGCTTAGTACTAATCTATGAACCTATGAACATCACTCTATGCCATTCTGGGTATCCATGTGTATGACTCACTCTTTGTGTGTGTCTTCCTGTGTGTCTCACTCTATCACTGTCTGTCCCTCTCTTCCCCATGTCTGTGTATGTGTATGCTTGACATATTGTAATATGTTGCCATATATATATATATGTGTGTGTGTGTGTGTGTGCGTGTGTGTGTGTGTGTATCACACACAACAGATGCAGATACACCACATAAGTGCCACCTACAGCTGGCTGTGGGTAATCCTGTCTGATGGGTGTATGTGGAGACAGGTTTACATAGCTGTGTGTATACAAAGACATTTGCACAATACAGATATATATAGTATGATGTAGTTTCAGACATGGGCTTCACTTCTCTAAGTGTAGAAGCATGCTCAGTATGACCTTCTATAGTAAGTGTGGGAATCCATTCCGGGGATAGCAGTACTCCAGTCTGGGGTGTTGTGTGCTCCAGCCATACCTTGCAACCTGTTTGTGCAAGATACCTGGAGATAGGCTGCCAATATGGGGAAATAATAGGCCAAACATAGGGGGGTACTGTAACTATTGGTCTTATGAATGTACGAGTTGCTTGAGTTACAGGGTTTGTTTTAGCAGATGTTTGATACTGTACTGTATTGTGTCATTACCTACTGACAGATATAATCAGATCATCGCAATTATTTCCAGAGAAATACAAGATGGATGATGCACAGACCTATATTATGAGGGAAAGGCTCGAGATTCTTGCACAATCCAGCCAGTTGGGAGGTGTGGGTAGAGCCAGTTGACTATTGAAGCTGTTTAAAAGGTCCAGCACCTTGGTGATATACTGGCTGGGGATCTCTTGGTTGTGCAGTATCCTTCTAACTTGAAAGGTCGTATCCTGGTGTGTCCATACCTGTCAACTGTGCAGATTCTCACAGATTATCCAGATTTATGCCTCATATATCTGTTCGGTTTCCCTTAACATTGTGGTTTTCTAGCACTTTTGTTGCAAATCACTCAGGGTTGCAGTCAGGGAATAATGGCAGAATATTAGAGTTTCAGACTTCACACCCTTCATGACATCCATGCTACTACACACCCCCTCTGTTATTCTATCAACTTTCTGACATTATGAGAGCAATATTTTAAATATGTCCCTATAGTTGGGCCTTTATCCCACCATTATGTATGGCTTTGTCCAGATTTCTTCCTCTACGAGGTTGAGAGGTGTTCTACTATCTTTTAGTGGCATGGGCTTACATTTGCATTTTGTTGACTGTGTTATGTTGATAGTACGGACCCCATGACATTCCCTACAAAGGCACTATGGGTGAGACATGGCCCTTTGTCAGAGGCCTGTAGGCCATGTGAGACTGATGGAGGCCATCTGTAGCAAGGCATTGCGTTCTGTCACTCATATGTTCCCAGGCTGCCAGGCAGTGGACCCCCTGGGGTGACAATGGTAAGTGACAGAATGCACTTCTGTGCTATTGGGCACCATACCTCTCTATGTATGTGAGCCAGACATCTGGACAAAGCCATGAGTAATTGGATGACAAAAACCTAAATATAGGGACCATTGTAACTTTTGGCCTTACAAACCTAGAAGGGTGATACAGTAACAGATTTTGCATTAGCATGCATTTTTCTATAGGGTATGAAGTCTGAGATACTGCAATCCATCATTATTTTCTGACTTTAGACTTTCCTGGTTTGCCAGTGATTTGCCAGACAACCACTATTTCAGAATAAAGACACCACAAATATGATGCAAACCTCTGTACATTCTGCAAAAGGTCTGTACAGTTGGGAGGTATGGTAGGCACTATGTAGGTTACTCCAACCTGTGTACTGTTCATATGTGTGCCCCCCTGTACATGACCTGTCCAGCTTTCTGGCAGCAATGGATATTGACATCTAGATAGTGTGTACAACTCCCATCATAGGTGTAGCTGACATGCAAAATAGTTGGCACTGAAGTTTGTTGAACATGGCCCTGTCTACCACAGTACTGTACCTAGGCCACTAGGACACAATAGCCATGAAAAGTTGCTGGCCACATCCAGACAGTATTCCCCACACGTATTCATAGCTCATTGACCCCTGCCTATTGTGGACATGCAACAAGTTATCATGTTGATTGGGACAGCCCTGGCAATGTGTGCTCTGCTGCTATTACCCTACAAACTTACATGTTACTGCATTTCTATGGGAATATGGATGTGGGGGAGGCACAAGGCACACTGGAACACACACCAAGAAATCTCCAAAGGAACTCCGGGCAAAAACAAAACTGAAGTCAAAATTGCCCAGAGTTCATTTGGAGATTTCTTGGTGTGTGTTCCAGTGTGCCTTGTGGATTTAACTGGAGTTTCTTTGGTATACCTAGTTTGTGGGGGAGGCACGCCTGTCAACGGTACACATTTGCACAGACTGTGCTCTTATTTGGCTTTATATTTTGATTCCATTTATTGTGCCCTGTCTTGGAGAATAGAGGCATATCACTAGAGACCACAGGTTATATTGGCTTTAATGTTTATAATTGTTCCATTGACATTAATTCAGAACAATGGGATTTGTTTGCAAAAGGGTGCACCTTTGTACCTCCACAATCTATGGATATCTCTAATACTCTAATGGACCTGAGATTGTACACACATAAATTGAATTTAAAAATTATTTTTAAAAATTCCTTTTCTGAATCTTTTCTTAACCCTTTGGCTATCTCAAGTACCTACAACCTTCCACTTCACCCCACTATCCAATTATTCAAAAGTGTTTGTGAACTGGATATACGTAATTCTAATTTTAGAAGTAGGAACCCTAATGTTAGTGTTTTAAGTGAGAATAAAGTTATTGATGAAATGACAAATTTTTTTTTACATAGGATTAGAGTTATGAAACCAGATAAAGGGGGTGGGTGGTTTTAATGAATTGTGAGGACTATAACAAGAAGATGTTATTTATTTTAGAGGGAAAATACTGTATGAAATCCTCTCTAAATGAATTAAATGTCTCATATAATAAAATAAGAAATGAACTCCAAGATCTTTTTATTGAAGAATCTATATCAATAGATGTCCTTAATTATTTATCTGTCCCCTATCCTAGGTTATCTGTTATGTTTGGAGTACCAAAGTTGCATAAGAATTTAATACAACCACCCATGCACCCGATATTAGACTCAAAGGGCTCCATTACCCACCCTTTGGCTAAATACCTAGACAGTAAGTTAAAGGAATTTGTGTACAATGAAATGCATGCCTGTAAAGATTCATGGAGTTTAATAGCAATAGATAAGATACCTTTTAAAGGCACATGCATTTTTTATAATCATTGATATCAAGGACTTATATTCTGTTATACCCCATATTACAGGGTTAGAATGGTTTACAGAGTTCCTCTATGAAAAAAGGTATTGCACATTTTGATGTTTTGGTGTACACACAACTTATGGAGATGGTTCTTAAAAACAATTTTATATTATTTAATCAAGAAATATATTTACAACAAGAGGGTGTAACCATGGGCTCTGCATGTGGTGGTCTTTATGCCAACATTGTGGTTATGCAATAGGAGAAAACATTCTTATTTTCTTCTTGTTACTACAAACTTATAACATTTTACACTAGGTTTTTGGATGATATGTTCATTTTATGGGATGGATCTAATGAAGAAATCAATGATTTTGTAACTTACATTGAATCTAAAACCAATTTTTTGAAGATTACACACATCAGTGACCCCAACATGATTTCTTTTTTGGACATTCTCTTGTTAAAGGACTATTACAATGAAAAGCTTGTATCAAAAATCTTCAGAAACGTATTCTATTTCTTTGTTGGATTTTTCCAGCACCCACCCTGTGAAACAAAAGAAGGCCATTGTAAAAGGCCAATTTGTGCGTGCGGTTTCTGTTATGGACGAATTTTTGAATGAATGTGACAATGTAAAACCTATGTTCCTGAAAAGAGCTTATCCTTTTAAATTTATTACTGAAATTATGACTGAGGTTGTTAATAAGAGGGAACGAGGTTTTTACTACCCCCTACTATCTGGTGATGTAATTGATAATGTTTTATCCATCAACAATACCGATACTAACATCACTGAAGAAAGTAGGGATTTTAAAACTTCTTTTATTACTGTTTTTACGCAAGAGATAGTTTTATGTTAAAGGATATTTTAGTTAAAAATTGGTCCATCCTTAGACACGAGAAAAACATTAGATCCTTAATAGGCCTACAACCTACTACAGTTTACAGAAAAGGAAAAAATCTGAAAAATATGTTTGAGACTAAAAATGTCCATCTTAACCGTAAAGCTTGTCACATGAATAAATGTGGAAGATGTAACTATTGCAAACACATAAAAGAGGGTAACTCATTTTGTGTTAATAATATGGTAATTAGGATTCATCAGAAATACAACTGTTGTTCCAAGAAGGTCATATATTGTGCTATGTGTACCATCTGTTCTTGTTACTACATTAGTAAGACTATGTTAAGGAACCGCATATATGAACACCTATATGATATTAAAAACAAAAAAGACACTAACGCCCTAAGCAAACACATTATGTAAAACATTAATCACAAATTTCAATTTTCTATTATAGACAGTATCAATATGGATATAAGAGAAGGGGCTTGGTCATTATTGTTAGAAAAAAGAGAACTATACTGGCAGTTACGACTAAATGCAGGTAACTGTCCAGGTCTAAATGAAAATATCTCCATTAGCCCATTACTGAAATTAAAGGCATTAGAGAGGTAATAAAAACCCCATTCCCTAGTTTTTATGAATAATAGAAGAATTTTTAACATATTTATATACTTTTAATACATATTTATTATTCTTACTATAGATACACGTCTTATATACTTTTTACACTATATATAGTAACTTTTTTGATATTAAATGGGGGTCTTTGTGCTATTTATTTATTTGCTTTTTACTTATACACACATATATATTTATTTATTTATTTATTTACTGTTTACATTCAATTTGCATTTATTTTTATCCAATTGTGCTAATTAATGTTGTCACTTCCTGTTGAATGGATATAAAAGGAGGTATGCATTTGCAATTTGTTATCTGATTAAGTCTTGATCTTCTAGATGAAAGCGCTTATCTTTTGTGGAATTTACTACTACTTATCTGTTGGATTTAATAAAGTGTATACTGCTTTACATCATCTGAGCTGGGTTTTTGCAATGTGAGCAAACGTGTGAGTGGGACCAATCCAGCTGCTTCATTTATGATTTTTTGTTTCTTAGATTGTAATGGCATACAATTGAGTTTCAGACTTCTTACCCTTCAGAGCCTTACTGCAAATGCAAGCCCTGCTGTGATATCACTGTGTAAGTCTGTAGGGGGTATTCCATCATTGTCACCATTTGTGGGCCTTTGCCAGAAATTCCTTTATGGTCTTCTACAGCTGACCTGCTGGGTGAGTCTGGGGAGTGAGTATGGGATCCCCACATTGACATCCATGCATGTGACCTATGGCCCCCCACATATACTGCAGTGAGATTTGTCACCTTGAATAATAATGCAATGTGTGGGGAAGCCAGTATTGTGCAGACATTTCCTGGTGTCCCACATAGCTGTCAGTTGTCTGCTGCTATCTCAGTAGACCACCCCATTCCATTACATGCATGCAGCAATACCATAGGTATGCTACCAGAACATACTAATCCATTCATTTATTTTTAAGAAGACTGACTTGCCTTGTGCCTGTGGCAGTTGTGAGGATGGTGAATGAAGGCTGCCTATGTTGGATCCACAGAGTACACTGCCTATACATGGTAAGTTACAGGTAATGTGATGTGTGTGTCATCCATTTTACTGTGTGTGCGAGTCAGAGAGGGGTGTCAGTCCCTGGGTCCATACACTGTCAGTGTGTGTGCTATGCATTGCCTCTTTGCCAAGACCTGAACATACTGGGCACACCTCTGTCCGCCTACAGGAGCAGTCTCAGGGGTCTCCTCCTCTGAGTCTCTCTGTGCCTGTGGGGATCTTGGCAATGGTGGGGGGCTGTGTGGCCCTTCCCCATGCTGTTCCTGCTGCAGCTATTTCTGCAGACTCATATTGTATAGCATGGCACATACTATGAACATGTGTGCACATGTGGCTGGGGAGTACTGCAAGGGTCCACCAGATATGTCAAGGCAGCAGAACCGTGACTTGAGCATCCCAAACACACACTCTATAATGATCCCGGTTTGTGCGTGTGCCTCATTATGGCATTCTTGAGTGGGTGTGTGTGCATTTCTGATTGGTTTCAATCATCCACAGCTCCAGTGCATAGTCAGTGTCCCCCACCAGATGGCCATACAGGATGTCCTCACTAGCAAATGTCTGGTACAGCTGAGTGGGTGTGTGTGCATTTCTGATTGGTTTCAATCATCCATAGCTCTAGTGCATAGCCAGTGTCCCCCACCAGATGGCCATACAGGATGTCCTCACTAGCAAATGCCTGGTACAGCTGTGACAAATGTCAGATGTGGGAGTTGTGATAGCTTCCAGGGCTGCCAGCACACACATTCATGATAATGCCCTGGGCATTGCACATGACCTGTAAGTTGATGGAGAGGAAGCCCTTGCAGTTTATGTAGACCCTACCCTGATCACCGGGTGGTGCTTTGATGTGGATGTGCATGCAGTCTTTCACACCCAGTACCTCCAGGTATTCTGCTACACGGTGGAAGAGACATATTGCTGGTCCTCTCCTCACGGGTGTTGGGGAAGTAAATGTGCTCACTGGCATGTGGTAGCATGGCATCTAGGAACTGGTGGAGTACTCTGGATGCAGATGCCTGTGAGGCCCCATCATGTCCCCAGTGGGTCTTTGGAAAGTACTTGTAGCTAGTATTCTTAAGGCTACACATATCTTGGTATCCACTGGGATGGGTTCCCCCTCTGTTGGCTCTGGGTCTGAGTTGAGCCCAGCACAGCTCGATGATTTGTTCAAGTATGTCTCTGTCCACCCTGTAGTGCTCTACTATATCCAGAACATGTAGCCCCTGGTAAATTACCCTGGGTCTGAACACTCTTCTCCTCCTCTTCAGTCTGAGGTGGTTGTCAGCATTATCCTCCTCACCACCCTCACCCTCTAGCACATACAGATGGATCAAAGCAATGGCAGCCCCTAACATTTTTTCAGTTAAAATTCCCCCGCATGTGTACACCAATGGTGCAGAGTTTGTGGGAAAAACCAGACTGACAGGTGTTTGGACAGTTTATACTGTTGTGCTGCAGATGCTGCCTGTATGATTGGCTGGCTATGATACATTCCACCTTTTTGCTATTTTATTTCTACTTGATTGCTTTTAGTCTGCTATTTGCCTTTTTTTATTTTTTCCCTTCCCATTTCTGCCCCTTTTAAGCCCCGAGATGCATTGCGCAAACCCATTGCCCAAATGTAAACAGTTCTGCTGTTTCTGTTTTTTTGTTTGTTTGTTTTAGACCCGGTGTGCACCATGCAAACCCATTTAGCTAAGGTGAACAATGAGAAATGGCCCTCCCCTGGACACGAACATGCTCTTCATTTCATGGAATAAGTCAATACAGCCTCAGACACACACACCCTTTTTTAGCTGTGCTTAGCTAAGCTCAAATGTGAGCTGTGGAGCTCCAGTGTGCTTACACTAAGCATACTGCTTATTAAAACTTGAAAAGAGACCACAGCTCTGTCTCTTGTGAGTCAGACAGAAATTAGAACAGGTCAATTAAGGAGTCACACATAAGTTACAACAAGTCAGTTAGGGTTAATCATCTGTGAATTGAGGGGGTGGGGCTAGGAACTAAACCTTCCATTTAAAGGGTAAAATAAAACATTTCAGAGCTTTACTGGAAAGGCTCACCCAGACTCTGCTACAGTTTGCTGTGAAGGAAAGGTTAGTTTTCTTTTTATTTGTTGTATTTTGTATTACTTTATTGTCTTTTTCTATTTTGTATATTGTGGTTTGTTTTCTTTGCACTGTGTTTTAATTGCATTCTGCTTTTAACTGCATATTAAAACTGGAAAAGAGACCACAACTCTGTCTCTTGTGAGTCAGACAGAAATTAGAACAGGCCAATTAACGAGTCACACATAAGTTAGAACAGGTCAGTTAAGGTTAATCATCTGTGAACTGAGGGGGTGGAGCTAGGAATTAAACCTTCTATTTAAGGAGTAAAATAAAACATTTCAGAGCTTTACTGGAATGGCACACCTAGACTCTGCTACAGTTTGCTGTGAGGGAAAGGTTAGTTTGCTCTTTATTTGTTGTATTTCATATTATTTTATTGTCTTTTTCTATTTTTGTATACTGTGGTTTGTTTTCTTTACACTGTGTTTTACTTGTATTCTGCTTTTAACTGCATATTAAAACTTGAAAAGAGACCACAGCTCTGTCTCTTGTGAGTCAGACAGAAAATTTTTCCACCCTCCCACCCTTCCACCTGGTTACTGTTGTGTTCTTAAACACCACTGTATTTCTAGTTGCCTGCCAGTTATGTTAATTTGACCATATATCTCATTTCCTCTCTGTTTTTACTGGCTGGTGTGAGTAAGCA
Organism: Protopterus annectens; assembly: GCF_019279795.1. Taxonomy (NCBI): domain Eukaryota; kingdom Metazoa; phylum Chordata; order Ceratodontiformes; family Protopteridae; genus Protopterus; species Protopterus annectens. Next base: position 310,269,374 of record NC_056740.1, read on the forward strand.
CAAAATTATCATTTTGTGAAATCACTCCCCTTCAACTATTTAAATTTATTGGGCATCCTACTGTATTCCATAGTACCAGAATACAAAAATGACCACCCCCTTTCAATCTATCTTGCTGTTTTAAAAATAGTGACTCTTCACTAAAACTTTACTTTTTAGACAGGTAAAATTTAAGTTACATACTTTCACATCTAACTCCTCTAGTGCACACTGCAGTGTTTAGGATAAATCTTTTTTCATCTTGCCTGTAAGCATGTCTTGAAAGACCACCAGTTATTGGAGTGCCAACATTTTGCCTCTCAGTAGTCACCTTGGGATTACTGCTTCTGTTTTCTCCTGGTGAGAGAAGGAGTGCAGTTATATTATTTATTGGAGACTGCTGATCACCAGAAAGATTAATAACTGCTTTATAGGTGACAGCTTGAAATCTCTGCTTATATTCTGATCCTGGTGAGAGTAGGAGCAGAGTGCATTGATTCCTGACTCTTTCTGGTTGGAAAGTGAGTCTCTGTGCTTAACGTACCTGATTGGTCTGGTTGCTATTCAAGGCTTACTACCAGAAAAAGGCTACAAGCCTGCAGACCCTTGCATCATCTGGGACAAGACCGTGGATCACCAAATAGGCCGTGGCCTGCTTCTGTTCTTGGTGTTGGTGCTAACATTTTGCTTCTGGTGAGAGAAGAAGCAAAGGAATATTGTATCCCAACAAAGTGAAGCTGTGCTGAGAACAACATTATTAGTAGCCAGGCAGTAGCCATTCATGCGACTCCCCTCTTTTCATTATTCTTGACAAGCTAATTCTTTATTTTTCAGTACGTACTGCTTGATTTCTTTCTAACTTCAGAATATCTGCCTAAATACTTCATCCTTAAATTTTCAAGGTCTACATATTAGTTTCCCCTCAAGTGCTTGGCAATGATCTACAGACTCAGACACTTTTAGTGACATTTTTCCTGTAAAAGGACTATATAAAGAAACAGCTCCAGTACTTAGTAATAATGACCATCCCTCCTGGCATGTCTAAAGCTCAGTTCCCTGTGCTTTCTCCTATTAACCTGGTGAACTTGGGCATTCTAAGGCAATGTAGCAACTGCCTCATGTGCACAGACAACCCTCTCCTCTTACCTCCCAGCACTCAGACTTGTGAGAGAGGCACTTTTATACCCAAACTGGAAGCCATGCACTCCCAAGCCAAGACCAGAATAGCTGGTCAAGAGGAGAAAGTCAACACCTGCACCACACCACATGCAACACATAGCCCTCCAGGACATCCACCATCACAGCTCTCACATAAAAACATAAACCACACACCCACCTTCACAGAGGCTCTCAATATAAATTTACCTAAACAGCAGAGACCTCCAAGGCAGAAATGCACTCAACCATCACAACACAGCACAAACCACAAGACACATAGCTCACCTGCACAGTGTGCCCCTCAACCTAAGCCCGTAAGGCAAAACAGATTGCCCAATACACTTATCATAGGTGACTCAATAGCGAGGCACACTGATGTCCCACTCACTAAGTTGAATAAGTAGAAGATAACAGTCAGCTGTCTATCAGGTGCCAGAATCCGACACACAACACACACACACTCAGGTCACTCCACAACAAGTACAAGTATGACTCTGTCACTGTCCATGTGGGTGTGAATGACCTGAGATGCACCTGCCTGGACTACATGAAAAGAGACATGGAGGAGCTCTCAGATTATGTGGCCCAGGCAGGTATGTCCTTAGCCCTGAGCAGCATCCTACCATTGCCCAGAATGATACTGCAGTACAAGCAGAAAATGATTGACTTCAACAATTGGCTAAGTTTCTGGTGTCATTCTAAGGGGACCCAGTATCTGTCTGCTTGGGATGACATGATTGACAGATCTCGATGCTTTGCCAAAGATGTCCTGCATCTGTCACCTCTGGGTTTCTGGATATTGACTAAGGCTCTTGCCACCCCTATAGTGCCTTTTTTAGGCGATGTTCCAAAGACCAAATTACCACTGTAACAGCTATAAATAAATGCAATCTGAGGGTCATGCTGCTCAGCGCTACAAGTCTAAATCTCAAGATACACTTGCTCAAAGCACTCATCAGAATGAAGAATATCAACATTTGTGCTGTAACGGAGACCTGGTTTAAAGCAGCAGAAAGCACCCCTGCGCTACCAGGCTATAACTCATTCCACACCTTTCGGCCCTAGAACATGGACCAAAGCTCCAAAGGTGGTGGTGTGCACACCTCCAGAGTAGTAGCCCAGCATAATGCATCTCAGATACTTCAGGTACAACAAACATTGGGTAAGACGGTGATTCAGGTCGTAGCCTGCTATAGGGCCCCAACCATGTCCCAAAACTCTCACTCCACATTCCTAAGCACCCTGGAAACTATTAGGGTCCAACCCAACACTCTCATACTAGGTGACTTCAACTACCCCTCCATCAACTGGGAAAACTACTCAACACCAATACACTGGCCCAGCACTTCCTGGAATTCATCAGTTCCAATGCCCTGGACCAGCTCATTCTTACCCCCAGTAGAGGAAACAACATCCTTGACCTGGTTATTACTAACATGGGCAACCATTGCTCAACACTAATAGTCATTTCTTCCCTGGTTAGATCCAACCACAATCTAATCACCATGGAAATCCACATCTCACCCACACCCCCCACAAAGGTAACCACCATGAAAAACATCTCCAACTTTAGGCTCCTAAAAACAGAGGTGGCTAACTTCACGGCACCCATGTCAATGGAAAATAGATGCATGACTGCCGAATCATACATCAGTGCACTGTAAGAACACGTACATAAATGCATGGAGCTAACCATACCCAAAAGACCTAAGATGCTCTCCTCCAAAAAAAAGGAAGCCAATCTTGTGGTCCCCTGCCATTAGTAAACTCTACAATAGAAGGAAGAAACTGTTGCAGAAAAAGGTGAAGTCCCAGGACTGGAAAAACTCACTTATTAGCCTCAACAAAAAGTTAAGATCCCTCATCAAAACCTCTAAAGCCAGCTATGAAGGCAGAATTGTGGCAGACACTAAAAACAACCACAAAGCCTTTTATAGTTATATCAAGAATCTCCATGACAATACCCAGGTTTGCTTGGAGTTACTGCATGATGGTACGTCCTATACTGAGCCAACAGATATTGCCAACATACTGGCCGACAGATTAATTGCCAACTTTACCCCTTTCTCCCCCCTAAAGGACCAATCACAGTACCAGAAGAATGCCAGGCACCCAGCATTACTGTAGCACAGGTTAAAGATGCATTGTCCAAGGCAAAGAATACAACTTCCATGGGACCCGACAATATCCCTGGATATATTCTACATGAACTACAAAGTGACCTGGGACCACATCATCTGTGTGCCCTGTTTAATCACAGCCTTACCTCAGGTTTTGTCCTTACCAAATGGTGCACTGCTACAGTCATCGCTCTCCATGAAGAGGGAATGACTACAGACCCTGGGAATTATCACCCCATTAGTCTGAGATGTCTGGTATGTAAGGCTATGGAGCACATCATCATGGACCTAATTAACAAGGATATAGGGAATCTCCAAACTCTAGATCCCACTAAATTTGTTTTGTGAAAGGTAGATCATGCCTGTTCAACCTGGTTGACTTCTTTGAGTCAGTCGCCAGAGCTGTGGATGAGGGCAAGGCAGTTCATACAGCCTACCTCGATCTGGCCAAGGCCTTTGATACCATTCCCCGCTCAGGAATTATTGATAAAATCACCAAACTAGGCATCAACCCCTGTATCACTAGGTGGGTTGCAAATTGTCTCACGAATAGAACCCACAGTGTTAAAGTAGTGAACTCCAAGTCAGACTGCTGACCAGTCATGAGTGAAGTCCCACAGGGATAAGTCCTGAGTCCTGTTTGGCATCTACTTCTCAGAAGTCCAGGCCAACATGGAGGGACTCTTGCTGACCAAGTTTAAAGACAACGGCAAGCTGGGAGCCATTATTAACTCCCCAAGTGATGTAGACATCCTACAGAAATGCCTCACCGAGCCCATGACTGGTGTCGAAACCATCGCCTTAAGCTTAATGCCAAAAAATGCGTCATCATCCCCTTTGGGAAAAACTCAGTTCCCACTAATTACCACATCAATGGGAGCCCACTGAACACTGAAGGCGTTATAAGAGATCTGGGGACACAGTTTGACAGCAACCTCTCCTTCGACCACCACATTGCCAATGTGGTCATAAAGTCATTCTATGTCGCACACCTCATTACCAAGGGTTTTGCATCCAGGAAGAAAGAGGTCATCATCTCTCTCACTCTTCACTCATTAGGCCAGTCATCAAGTATAATGCCCCATTTGGCCTGTACCTCACTAGACATGAAACAGCTGGAAAGGCCACAAAAGTACCTCATGAAGAGGATCCTAGGCCTTAAACACGTCCTACATGCACAGACTCAAATAATTCCAGCTATTCTCTGTCTCATATCATCTACTAAGAGGTTTTCTCTGCTTGACTTACAAAGCCATGTCTGACCCAGCTCTGTTAGAAATGCTACATCTAAAGAAATCCCAATCCCTCCACACCACATTTCAGAGACCTCAACATCATTACCACAATTAACAGAACATGCTGGAGGGACAGGTTCATAACCGAGAGACTGCCCATGCTCTAATAGACTTCCCATACATGTCAAGAAGAGCATTTCACTGACCCTCTTCAAGAGAAATGGGAAATAGAAAGTTCACCCCAGGGATCACTCCTGTGGGTCTACTTGATAGAGGCACTGAGAACTAATGTCAGGCAGCATAATGCCAGGGCACTTGTATGGGCAAGGCTTGTAAAGGCTCTACGGCCATTAGCCTAGTATGCACCTATGAACCTATGACACGCTCCCTTTTCATGTCAGCCACTTCTACTGCTTACACCAATGCCTTATAGCTCCTACACAGATAGGTGTAGTATGGCACTTGTCTCCTTTTTGTGATTTAGTAAATTTCCCCTCATTTGCATACCCCATTGTCTTAGTCTCTAGTTACATCACTACACCAGAGCCTTTCCCCTTAGCAACCACTGTTCCCTGCTATTGTTTTGATTCTGCATGCCATAGACTATAATGGCAAAATGCAGATTTCACTTAAAATTGACTTTTCACATTTTTTTTTATTTTCGGCATGATCCTGTTTGCTTGCTGCTGCCCTATGCTTAAACAGCCGAGATCGGCCAAAAAAAAAAAAAACAAAAAACTTTGATTTTATAATTCTGCAACACTTTTCCATGCCAATGGCCATATATTTGGGCATTGGCATGCCTAAGGTTATAATACATACTTTACTTTGAGCTGTCATGCCTCCGTTTTGATTTTTGCTGAAATATATTAGACTAGTAGATGAATACATTTCTCCATGCTACACTATTCTACCACAATTGTTTGCCTGCTTACTGGATCACTAATTGACCTCATTTACATTGTTTTCACAAACAAATGAGGTCATTAGCATAATCCAGTTGTATCCATGGCAGAATATTGTTAGCAGGCTCGTGCATTTCCCAGATTTGTTTACTGGATCACTTGGTGGCCACATTCCATGCAGGAGCATCTACACTATTCCTGAATGGAAAAAAAAACTTATTGAATCCCAGGGTAAGTCCCTGCTATACAAACCAAATATATCTGGATCCAGATTTACTAAACATTATCCTACCTTTCTGAAATTTGCAGCTAAACATATTGCCAAACCTCTTACACATATTTGTAATTCATCACTTACAACCAGCAAGGTTCCACTGTCTTCAAGCATGCTACCATCATACCTCTATCAAAGGTAAATTGCCATCTTATATCAAGCATTACAGACCCATATGTAATCTGTGTCCCATAAAAAACATATTTGAAAAAATATTGTGCAAAAAAACTCTTCAAACATATTAACAATTATTGTGATCAACACCATGTCTTTGGGAATTCATTTAGTACTGTGACTGCCCTAATAGCAGGCACCAATAACATAACACAGTAGAATCAATACAGGACATGTGGTAGCAAGTATATTTGTTGATCTAACTAGAGCTTTCAAAACTGCTAACTAACTACTAGATAACACTGTCAAAACTAATGGTGTGCTTTTCTCAAGTGTAAAGAAGCCTCAATCACTACCAGAACTAATAATTAAAGACACAAAGGCAATGCTATTCTCAATGTAAAAGAAAACAAAAATACCTTAGTGTAACATTGGACCTTCTTCTTAACTTCAATAATCACATGGAGAAAATAATTGGCAGCACAGAGAAAATTATTGCCAACGTTCTTTCAAAATTAAACCTATGCTACAAAATACCCTGCCTACTATCCAATTTCCCAAAAATGTGTATCTGAAAATGTACTATTTCCTAAAGCAGGATATGCCCTACCACTACTCAGCATGCACTCTGTAACTGTCATAAATTAGAGTCCACTGAATTAAAGATATGCAAATTTGCACACCTAGCTATAGAGCACACCAGTATGGAATACTTCAGGAAATGCACTGGCTTGCAATACCAGATAGAGCCACCCCCTATTAGGAACACTTGTATTCAAAATTCTTAGAACAGGATATTGTCATCTTCTCAAAAAGAAGGTACTGCTGAGGAACTAAAATTATGCACTTACAAACTGCCAAATGACTTGCTTACACTTTCCAGGCCCAAATTCAGAATAGCAACAGGAGACAAAGCCTTCTCTAGAACAGGTCCTGCTTTGTGGCACAAACTATCAAATGAAGTTAAGTACAACAAAACTATAGTAACATTCAAAAAGTCTTTAAAAGAAACCCTCTTTGTGCAAGCCAAATGGTCATGCTTTCTTGATTCAGGTTAAGACACAGAGTTTTAGGACACGTCCAAGATGTCTGCACACTGATCAACAGTTTAACTTTCTCTCTCTAACTGTCAAAACAGAAACTGAGAAACTGTAGCCAGAGATATTGTCAACTTGAGTAAAATTCAGTTACTGGCTAGTAAGTCCACTACCTGGATGCCTGCAAAGAAGAAAGTAAGAGAGCCTGAAAGAAAACAGAAAAATTGAAGAGAAAACACTGACTGGGAAGAATCCTGCAGCTGTTCAGCAAAAGGAGTTCAAGGGCCAGCTTTGGTGCAAGACATGGCTTCCAGTAATCTAGAGGGAAAAAATAAGTCAAAGCTTCTCAAAGCTGATTAAAATAAATGAAGCACTGAAGTACTATATCAACTCAAATAAAAGGCTGGAAAAACAGAAGATGTTTTAAATATATATTCAGATAAACTGATACAACTGCAAAAATCAAAAGCTGAAATGAAGAAATGGCTGACAGAGTATGAGACTTCTCAAGAAGAGATGTTTCTAGAAATGGTAGAATTAAAGGACAGAGCAAGTAGGAAAAATCTCAGATTTTTCTGCTGTAACAGGAAAAACTAGAAGGAACAGACTGTATTAATTTTATGGAGGCAAAAATACAAAATTGGAGTAGTATTCCACAGCAGCCACAGCAGGAACTGTTGATTGAAAGGGTACATAGAGTGTATGCTCCAAATATGGCCCTGAGAAAGCAGCCAAGACCTTTATTAGTAAAGATGCAAACTTATCAGCATTAAGAGTTGATCCTGAGAAGAATATGTGGCACTAGAATGTTTGTGGAAAATGATTATTCACTGTACAAATTTATTTCAATAATCAGAGAATGTTGAGAGGCAGGTCTGAGATTCAAGCTCCTGTATCCACCTATCTTCAGAATTGTTTTTAATAGTTTTTATTGGATTTTAACAAACAAGAACAAAATCACAAAGTCAAACAATATCTAAAAATACTGACAAAACTATATACAGTGTCCATAACAAACATCATTATTAATCAACAACACTAATATTTTTCTAAAATATGTTTGTTTCAAACAAGATAATTTCTTATGCATGGTATTTGAAGTTCTATTATAAATAATTTGCAGTTCTTTACTACATACATTTTTAGCTAAGCAGATAAATTCTGAGAAAGAAAGGTTATTTTTATGTTTCCATTTAATTGTGACAACTTTACTAGCAATAGCTAGAATTGACCATAGGAGAGGCAATTGGGTAGCAGGGATATAATCTGGAATTAGTACACTGAATAAAGTTAGTGATTTTGTAATCATGCAGTTGTCCTACAATACTGCTTTTGTAAATTTATCAAACTCCTCCAAAAAAGAGTGACTATTGGATACTTTAAAACCATATGCTCCCACTCAGCATTTAGATCACCATCACACCTCCAACATCTTAAATTTTCTTTCTTGTAAAAAAAAGGCTATCTTTTGTGGTGTTAGGAAACTTCTATGTAGAAATTTCCCATTTAAAAAAATTGCCAGTAAACAGATGACGTAGTGCTTCCAGCAGATTTTAAATATAATTTCTTATCATTCTCAGAGAAAGTTTTTCTATTTATTTTTACTGAGTAGTCCCAATGAGACATGTCAAAGTCTACTTTTTCAAGTCTTAAGCTCTTATAGATCATTGATAAGTATGAGTTATTCTTATTCATGTTGTTATTCATTTGGAAAAAGAATTCTAATAATGTTGGTATAGGTTTAGAGCTCATACCTAATGTCATTTGCAGATTTGTAATTAAAAATTCTCTGAAAGATTGTATGTCTAACCAACTATTCTTGTCCATATTAAATCTAGCCAAAAGTTTGTCTATGGTATTTGTTTCCATCCAAAAACTGGAAACAGAAATTAAAATTATTTTGTCTGATGCTAGTTATTTTATGCATTTAAAAGACTCCAGACAACCAGTAGATTAGGAAGTAGGAGACATAAGTAATAGTAATTGTTTAGTTAGATAATTACTTTCCATGACTATTTTAAATGTGTTAATGTATTATTGATACCAAAAGTATAAATATTTATATTTTTATTATTTATACAGAAATATTTTAAAATCCAATATCCAATACTAATATTGTATAGAACATTGCAATTTGCTTTAGGTAAAGCTTTTGTGAGTAAAATTTCTTCATGTAGTAACTTCCAGTTCATCTTATGTCAAATTTAGCCAAAGGCTCACAGTACTTAATAAGGCAGATTTAATGTAAATATTAATATCTGGGAATGCAATACCATTTTCCTCCCAGCTCTTTACTTGCCAGGCATTAGGTATTATGGGCTTTTGAGGATGCCATGGATACTTCATTAACATAGAGTTCAGTTTTTTTGATCATTTTTAGGAGGTGGTAAAATTAAAGATTGAGCAAGATAAAAATATTTGGTAGTTTTATTATTTTGATTAAAAGCAATCTATTTTCCATTGTAAAAAATATTCTATTCCAATTACCAATTAAGCTTGTTATATTGTTAATGAAATTGCTATAATTTAAGGATACTGACTCCATTCAATTTGTAATAACATTAATTCCCAGATATTTAAGTTGCTTATTTTCCCAATGAAATTCTTTATAATTTTTAACAATGAAGTTACTTTCTTATTTATTAATACAATTCTGGCTTTATTGTGATTAAATTTTAATCCCAAAACTTTCTCAAAGTATGATATTGATTTAGTTATATTTTCAATTGCAGATTCAATGCTACTAGTAGTTAACATAACATCATCTGTGAATAATTGGATTATAGAACTGTATTTATCACTAACCTCAAAACCTTATATTTCATTATTTTTTCTGATAAATGTGGCAAAGGGTTCAGTTGCTAAGACGAATAACAAGGGAGATAATGGACAACCTTGCTTCATTCCCTTTAATATTTTAAAAGGGCCAGAAATAAAACAGCCAATTTTAAAATAAGAAACATTATCATTATACAATTTCATAATAATTTCAATAAATCCGAGAGAAAAATTATATGTATTGAGTACTTTTTGCAAATATATCCAGTTAATTGAGTCAAAAGCCTTGTCAGTATCCAGATTTAGTACTGACAATTCCTTTCTTTCTTTCTTTATTTGTAATGTCTATCAAGGATAAGAGTCTAATGATATTATCTTGTACCAGACTTCCTGGGATAAAACCCATTTGGTCTTTATCGATTAAATTTATTATCATACTATTTACCTTTTTATTATAATTACCATTAGGATTTTATAGTCCATATTTAATAACGTAATGGAAACATGTGATGAACAAAGTGTGGGTCTTTTTATTGCTTTAAAATAGGGGACAGCAGAGAGAATTTCCAGGTAGGAGGAAAATTCAAAGAACTCCTGACTTCATCAAAAACATTAATATTTTTAAGATATTGTCTGGGATAATTTTATATATTTCTGGAATTATACCTTCCAAATCAGGGGCAATATTGTTCTTCAAGTTTTTTATTTGTTCTTTTAATTCTCTAAAAGAAATTGGTTTATCTAATTTATCACTTTGTTATTTTATTTTTTGTTTTATATTTTCTTTTAAAAATCCATCTGTCAAATCATGTTTATCTAATGTTAAGTTTTTATTATTAATTTCTTCATAAGTCTTCTAAAGGCCTCTAAAATACTATTTAAATGTACTGCTTGTTTGGACTTACCATCCATTTGGTGTGCAATTTCTTTAATGTGATTGGCATTCTTTAAGATCTTAGATCTGATTGCTAATCTGTGCAAATTCTTAAGACTGACAATATAAGTTTGTAATTTGAGCCTTTCTATAGTTATTGATACTTTATGATTTAATATTTCTAAATATTTTTGGTTTAAAGTTTTTTAATTTCATATTAGCTGCTCTGTCTGATGATTTTATCTTTAATTTCAAATTGTCTATTTTAGACTGTAATATACTTAATTCTTTATCCCATTCCCTCTTTTTAGATAAGTACCAACTTTTAATTTTGCTGTAAATGTAAGCCTTTAATGTGCCCCATAATATAGTATGTGACACCTTACCATTGTTATAAAATAGAATCCAAAACCAAACGTAGAAACCAAAAACAAGCCGTGAACGACCCAAGGCAGTCCAAAGAGAAAATTTATTGAAGCGCTTTTCGTCAGCACATATGAGCTGACTTCTTCAGAAACAAAAGCCACTGGCAGCATAACCGTTATAAAGGCTAAACATCCATTTACGTCATACAATTAGTTCAATTAGTACAATTTAAAATAATATGAGTTTTAAAGAAACTATTTAAAGGCCCAATGACCGTTAGTGGTGGCAAACATCACATCCCTATGAACATGTAAACAGCACAAATACATAAGTCAAGTCAACTTGTTAATACAAAATCAGTGTGATAATGTTGCAACATTTAAATAAATAGTTTAGCATACAATAATAATGAAATTTCAACAATTTATAACCCTAGTTGTATTATACTGTTAGTTCATGGTTTGAAGCTTACATAAGTCATTGTGTATGAGGTTAAAGCATCAAAGACCCCAAAGTTGTTCTAAATTACATGAAGCGTGTTCATAATTAAACATAGTTTATGAAAAATAATTAAAAAAATATTTAAAAAAATAATTAAAAAATGTATGAATGTTTATGTTTAGTATATTTGTAGTTATATAGCAGTAAATAGATATAATAATGTGTATAATAATAATAGTATATTTAAAAAAGAAAAAGAAAACTAACATTTTCACAACAATTTTCCATAGGGACATAAAATAATTATATGTATGGTGTTAACATGATATAAAATACTTAAAAAGTATATGTAGTTCCTAAATGACACATACACTTAATAAAAGTTTTAGTAATTTGAGTTGATTATAGTGAGTTAGACATACCTAGTGTCATAAATATCATGATTAATAATTTATAAATTTGTAATAACGTTAGTTAAAAATAACAAATGTCGTAAAGTTATACACAAAAACAAGTACCATAAAAAATATATAAAGTAACAAGACCTTCATCTCTTCAAGCTGTTCAATTTTAATAGACTTCCTATTGAACAAGACTCATTTAGTCCTGGGAAGCTATATGCATTCAATTTCACCTGCCATTTCAATTCCAATTCCTCTAGTTTCAAATTTCTAGGACCCCCTCTCGGGTCAATTTTTACATGGTCAATTACCATAAATCTAAAACCGGACAGTAAGTAATGTACTAAACAGTGGCCGATTTAATAATGATTTATCTACTGTTAAATTTATCACTACCTTCAGTATAACAAGCACCTTGTGTTCATCTATATTGAAGAAAAATTGGGACTTGTTTAAAATACAACCTGAATTATATGAAAAATTAGGTGACCATCCTATGATAGTTTACAGGAAAGGGTTTAACATCAAAACCCTATTGGAAAAGCACGATACACTTACAGTGAGATGTCCTGGCATGTATAAATGTCAGAGCTGTAACTACTGTAAACACGTCCAGGAGGGCAATTCTTTTAGCCTAAATGGACAAAAATTTAAGTTAAGGAACAAATTTGATTGTAACACTACCTACATTACCTACTTATCCAAGTGTACATCCTGTCTAGCATTTTACATCGGTAAAACCAAAAGAAGACTACGTGAAAGGATGTACGAACACCTGTATGCCATTAGAAAGGGGAAACTTGAGAATGCACTTGCTAAACACACGGCGGCCTACCCAGACCACTGTTTTAGATTTATGGTAATTGACCATGTAAAAATTGACCCGAGAGGGGGTCCTAGAAACTTGAAACTGGAGGAATTGGAATTGAAATGGCAGGTGAAATTGAATGCATATAGCTTCCCAGGACTAAATGAGTCTTGTTCAATAGGAAGTCTATTAAAATTGAACAGCTTGAAGAGATGAAGGTCTTGTTACTTTATATATTTTTTATGGTACTTGTTTTTGTGTATAACTTTACGACATTTGTTATTTTTAACTAATGTTATTACAAATTTATAAATTATTAATCATGATATTTATGACACTAGGTATGTCTAACTCACTATAAACAACTCAAATTACTAAAACTTTTATTAAGTATATGTGTCATTTAGGAACTACATATACTTTTTAAGTATTTTATATCATGTTAACACCATACATATAATTATTTTATGTCCCTATGGAAAATTGTTGTGAAAATGTTAGTTTTCTTTTTCTTCTTTTTTAAATATACTATTATTATTATACACATTATTATATCTATTTACTGCTATATAACTACAAATATACTAAACATAAACATTCATACATTTTTTAATTATTTTTTTAAATATTTTTTTAATTATTTTTCATAAACTGTGTTTAATTATGAACACGCTTCATGTAATTTAGAACAACTTTGGGGTCTTTGATGCTTTAACCTCATACACAATGACTTATGTAAGCTTCAAACCATGAACTAACAGTATAATACAACTAGGGTTATAAATTGTTGAAATTTCATTATTATTGTATGCTAAACTATTTATTTAAATGTTGCAACATTATCACACTGATTTTGTATTAACAAGTTGACTTGACTTATGTATTTGTGCTGTTTACATGTTCATAGGGATGTGATGTTTGCCACCACTAACGGTCATTGGGCCTTTAAATAGTTTCTTTAAAACTCATATTATTTTAAATTGTACTAATTGAACTAATTGTATGACGTAAATGGATGTTTAGCCTTTATAACGGTTATGCTGCCAGTGGTTTTTGTTTCTGAAGAAGTCAGCTCATATATGCTGATGAAAAGCGCTTCAATAAATTTTCTCTCTGGACTGCCTTGGGTCGTTCACGGCTTGTTTTTGGTTTCTACCTTACCATTGTTATTTGTTTCCATAAAAAATCAATTCACTTAGAAAGCATTTTTTAATTTAAAAATAGGTTCATTAGGTTTTAGATTAATTTCAGAAGTTATGGCATTATGATCAGACAATGGGCAAGACATTACTAAAACTTCTTCAACTTTTCACTTCAGACCACTAGATGTAAACACTTGATCAATACTTATTTTGAGTACCAAGCCTATATGAGTAATGAGTATAATGTAGTGAATTTATCAATTTTAACTCCTGAATGTCTTTAAAATTCATCACATTAGTAAAGTCAAAGTTGTCTAGCAGCCACTGTTAATTTAGGTTTTTTATCTTTAGTGGTATCTTTTCCAGACATTATGCAGTTAAAATCACTCACCAATAAGTTTTCTCCCTTCGCATGCAAGGCTATAGTATCTAAATATTTTTAACTGCTCTAGAACCAATTCCAGGTATCCAGTGCATGTTTACAAATGTATATAATTTCTTGTTAATCTCAAGAACCACTAGAGCCATCATACCATTCTTATCACTGAAGAAATGAATTATTTTGGGCATAGTCAAGGACTTTTTCCACGATATTATAGTGCCTCTACTTTTAGCACTATAGTGTGAATCAACTAGTATTGAATACTGTTTACAAGTTAATCTATATCCTTTTTTAACAAATGTGTTTCCTGTAAAAACACTGTACTAGCTTTGTAACTTAAGATATTTGAACAGACTACCTCTCTTCATACAGTTGTTTAAACCATTACTATTTAATGATACACACTTATATACTGTCATTTCTAAACAAAAACAGTCTTAGTAGAATTAACTGAGAGAAAAGATATATACGATTGTATTTAATATTACTATTCATTGTTATGGACAGAATCATAAAATAAAAAAAGTAATTGAAATATAAATAATTGTAGCCCCATATCATGGAATACAGCAAAAAGAAATCTTGCATTAAAAGGATATTCTCCTTGATCTCTTTTGCAGTGAAGAACTTATCCTTTGTAGTGAAGAAATGCAGGGGTCAAAGGTCATTTTATGTAGTATGGCAGTTCTGGTCATTCGTGCAGCCTATGTTTTCTTGCAGCTTATGGAGCTTGCAAAGGTATTAAAATTTCAAAACCAAGGTAAGCAGATATTTAAAGGGTGGGAAAAGGGATTTAAAATCTTATAAAGTGTTCAGTAGATCTCATGACCACTAAAGTGCAAACTATAAGTCTAAACTCAACTGTTCTGATAGAAAAACATTGCCGCTTCACACCACCACAAGAAACAAAGCCCCAAATCACATCTACATGTCCAATATTACTCAAAATCAACAACAGAACCGAATCACATGACATCTGGGGACATCCTATTAAATAAATGTCAGTAAACTAAGAGCTAAGAACTAAGAGTAATTAGTTATGTCAAAACATCACATTGAAACCATACTCCCATCAGGTTTTTATGATTATTAAATTACAGAGTCACAAACTATAATTATGAACTTATTCAAACATTATATATTTTCATTTTTCTTACAATAGTAATAGGAAAATGGGAAGAGCTTATGATGAACATGAACAAGGGCTAGGTATTAAAGGGAAAAAGAAAAAAAAGAAAAATATGTATGCTTGTATGAATGTATGTATGTGGACATGTGTGCATCTGATGACAGCTACATGACAAAAACTCCATACCATTTTCCTATAACTACATAAATGTTTGACTAATAGCACTTCTAATTAACCTAGAGAAAAGTTACTAAACAGAATGTGTAAGTGTACGTGTAAATGTGTGTTTGCACATGAATGTGATAGCAACAAAATAGATTAGGTGTATATATTGTGACATTTACAAAAACATTTTGATCTATAACTTTTATAGTTAAGCTAAAGGAAATCTGTAGGAAATGTTACTAATCATATTATGTTTTTCTCTCTCTGTCTATGTGATGTAAAAATACTTTATCAGTGTTATTATTTTTAAAACTATTCAATTCTATTTTAACTAGCTACTGTTTCGTATACAATATCTAAATATTTAAAAGAAATAAAAGGTTTTACCTTTTCCAAATGGGGGACCTAGAAAAGAAAACTTCACTGCTCAAAAAAACAGTTTATAATATGTGAAGCATCATATTAATGATGTCAGGGGTAGATCAGAAAGGAAAAAGGAAAGCCAACAGCAAAATATAATAAAACACATTAATTTCTCTTGGAATTTTTAGTTACTCTTATTTCCTTTTACTGACCAACCATTTTTAGCCGCATGTCTTTTCAAACTCACTGTGGACCAATCCATTTCTTCTTGTTTATCATGTAGATTGTTTTTTGTGTAAAGTCCAGTGCTTCATCCAGAGTATTAAAAGTTTTTTGTACATCAGATAAAGAGATTCAGATTCTTGCTGAAAATGGGATTTGGGCTTTCATGTTTGATTTCTTGAGGCTTTTTATTAATGGGACACAAGCTTTCCTTTTAGCAATTACTGCTGATGTATAATCATTGTCAAACCTGATTGTTTTCCCATTAAAAGTTATTGGAGCATTGGACGAAGCTGTTCTCAGGACCAAATCCTTATCCTGTGTGGTGATGAATTTAACAATTATAGATCTCAGTGTTGATGAGGTATTTGCTGTATTGTTTGAAAGGGACCCATGTGTCATTTCTATCCCAAAAGAAAATGACTCAGGCAAATTCAGAGTTTTTGTTTAAGAAGTGAAGCATGTTATCACCTTCTTGTTTTGGGACATTGCAAAATTCTTATATTGTTCCTCCTTGAGCTACTTTCAACATCATTCAATTTGTGTAGAAGAAGTTTATTTTGCTTTAGAAGGAATTCAACATTGTTCTCATTTTCAACTAGTCTGCCGTCCATATCATTTAGTGGTTCTTCCATAAGTGATTTGGTCTTCATGTTTTTTAATAATTTCATTTAGTAGATTTATTTGTTTCTTGCTTTCTTGTTTTATAGTGTCTATTTTATTCTACAACTTATTTATTTTAACTGAAATTTCTTGCATACTGGAAACCAAAGACTGCAGTTATTTCTTCATTCCATTGTCCTGTGTGGATGATTTCAGATGGCTCTTGACTTCACTTTAGTTGAAGAACTTCTGACAGGAAATTTTCAGTAAAATGTTCCCAAAGACAGATTTTCTTCTTTAATATTCTTCACTTTTGGTATACTGTTATATAATAAGTATTTTGAAGACAGTTCTTTTAGTATAAAGTTATAAAATCCAGTCAGAAAAACTGAAAAGAGCAGAGCAAAATTTTTATGTTGTCACCTGCTTGGCATCTTAGCCACCCAGAATATTTTTTTCCTAGATGATCAAAGTAATTTTTGGTGCAAAATAGACTAAAGAGGAAATGCATGTTTATCCAAAAAAAAAAAAAAAAAAAAAAAATGAGTGATCAAACAGAAGGAGGCTCTGCTTTTAATTTTTCTGATTAAAAGCACACACAGAAACATTGCCAGTGAAACCTTCTCCACTGTTCCAAAAGAAAATGATTGAGAGACAAAATAATCATGGAGATAGAGATGACCAGGAAAGAAGACCAGCAACATGGGCATTTAGTGAAGAAATGTGAGGCTGCAAAGCATCAATCACGTTTATGAAATATGACTGTATAAGTGGAAAGAGTGGACTTTTATTGACTTTGTTAAACATTTGAGGAAATGAAAAACATTTGCCTCACTTCATGACATTCATGTTTGGAAGGACTCTGAGGGGTGGAGGAAGGAAAATCTAACTGCTGTAAAAAAAATTCTTAATATTTTCTATGAAAAAATTCACAAAATAAATTACATTTTTATAGAACACTATTTTTAGTTTTTATATTTGATAAAAGTTATTAAAATAAAATATACCTGTTTCCTTCCTCTTCTATTTCTTTCTTTTCTTGTATTAGGAAATGTGGGTATTACAGTGGAAAAATAGAAAAAAAAGCTAGACAAAAGCATGTTTAAGTTAATCGGCTATAATCTTGGATTGTTGAGGTGGGAGATGGGGTGTAGAAGTTCACAGATCATAATATGTGTAGAGCTGTGACATTTTCTTGAATTTTGCATAGGTGAATGGATTAAGTCCCTTGGCCTAATATAATAACAAATTTTAAGTGGAAACAAGTAAACATGAGAACTCCAAATATAATGAAAAAGTTCTCCTTTAGCAATAAATGTTTCAGCTGTCACTTCAGGCTGCACCAGAGGAATACATTTTTCTTTTCTTTCTTACTTTTCCCTGGAGGCAAGCTGATAATATGGCAATAAAAGAGAGAACACTGGTTTCTTCAAGGCTAAAAGTTAACTTTTCACATCTGAAGGAGGGGGAATAAAGATAAAAAAGAGCAGACCAATTAGTATAAGTAGAAGCACAAGCAAAACATGGGTCTTAGCATGGATAGCCTGAATTTCCGGTTAACTAGGGTTTGTGGTAGCAGCTATCTATTTGGCACAAGTATCATTTTAGGAGGGTTAAACTTAATTATTTGTGTATGTACATAGTTGTATGTGTTAGTATTACGTTAATATGTTATGAGGTGTTCTGAGGGGTGGGTTATTTTTTTTTTTGTGTGTGCTTTTATTAAAACAAAACATCTTCTAAAATGTGACATACATCCCAATGTTTTTGATAAGAAAAAAAAAACAGTATAAAGGATTAACCTGCTAGGCATTAATGGGTGCCTGTATCACAACAGCTGTCATATATAATAGGTGGAGAATAATGACTTCTTATCATAATGATGACACTTTCCATTATATTTTGGAATGTGAATGATCTCATAGGTCTAGACTAAAAGGAAAGAATACTTAATTATATTAAATGCAGAGTACAAATAGCAGTGCTTCAGGAGACACATTTGGAAATAATTAAGCATATGAATTTGATAAAGAAAAGATTTCATGATGGATATTCTGCAGAATATCAGGGACAAAGGAAAGGAGAAGCACATATATTAATTGCTAGTGGAGCTCCAGTAGGGATAGAAGAGAAAACAAAGATAATGGCAAATTTGTAGCAGTAAGTGGCTACTGGCAGGGGATGAGGATTACACTTGAATGTATTTATATTCCACCTAAAACTGCTATTTTGGAGCTTAAAATCGGATAAATAATCAGCTTTCAGCAGGGAATATTTCTTGTAGGTGGTGACTGGAATTTGATTTGCAATAATGAGAATATATCTGTGGAGCCTAAAAGGGAAAATATAACAAATGAAGGTACATTTCTGAATACATTTATGAAAATATTTGCTATGAAAGATGTGAATTCAGTAGCAGGAACTCTGACAGAATTTACATATCATTCTGCATGGTACAATAACCAGGCTAGACTTGAAATAATCCATTTCACAGGAACAAGTTCATTTAACTGATGACAGTGATACACTTCCAATAACTATTTCAGATCATACACCTTACTAAGATAAAAATGCAAGGTAATGAAGTAAGGATGAGATACTGATGCTTCCCCACATACCTGTTAAAAAAAGAAATTTAAGGAATGGGTATTGGGACAACAGACAGTACTCCAGAGGTAATAGCTAGTTAGTTGGATAAAATGAAAGTGGAGTTTAAAAATAAGGTAGAAATAAATGAAAGAAGTCTGGTTAAGAAGTAAAAATAATTATTTAGAGGGGTTTAAAAAGGTTAAAATATTTCAAAATAAAGGTAATCTCACAGAACAAGAGGAGGTGCAATTGCAGAGTGCAAAAGAGAAAATAAGGGTGTACATGGATAATATGCATGAGTTTAAAAACATTGTTGTTATGCAGCTGTTTTTGATAGTAACAACAGAGCACAAAAACTCTTGGCACAATGACTTAGGCAACAGAATGTAAAAAGGGTTGTTGCCAAACTTAGGGAGTCTATAACAAGAAACATAATCAGAAATCCTGTAAAAGTTTTAGAGATATTTCAGAAATTTTATGAAAATTTGTATAAAGCCGAGAAGTGGGGATATCAAGAAAAAGCAGAAATGGAAATATTTATGGAAGACTTAAATATACCAAGGTTAGTGGAAGATGAGGCTTAACTGACAGTTGAGATGGGGAGAAATTAGATAAAATGGTGATGTATAACCTCTGCAAGACAGTCTTCAGGAATAGATGGCATTCCTGTGGAAGTTTGGAACTTAGTAGGGAAGAAAGTATACAGTTCTGGAGGCACCAACATCCTGGGAAAAAAAGGCTGTAGTGGCAGTAATACCTAAAGACAGTAAAGACCCATCTGATTCAGCTTCATATAGACCCATTTCAATCCTAAACCACGATTATAAAATGTTTGTCTATAATGGCTAAAAGAATGGCGACGGTAATACAAAATTCATAGACATGTACCAATGTGGTTTTGTGGGAGGGAATCACACATTTGACAACATTAATAGAAAAATTATGATCCAGAGGGAAGCAGAATGTAATTAAATACTGCTGAATACTGCTTTTCTTGGATGGACTTGATGCAGAGAAAGGACTCAATACAATAAGCTGGGATTTCATGAGTAGGGCAATGGAAGCATTTGCATTTTCTGATACAATAACAAGTTTAATCAGAAGGGTATATGAGGGATCATAAACAAACTTCAAAGTGGGATGATTCCTCTCTGGTAAGTTGTGTCTGAACAGAGGAAGGAAGCAGGGGTGTCCTCTTTCCCATTTGTGATTTGCATTATATTTAGAACCACTGGCAAAGAAAATAAGTTACTCAGAAATTCAAGGATGTAATTGGTATGGTGCTCAAGAAAAGTTGGCTTTATTTGCAGATGATATTATTTTGAACCTGATGGAACCAGAAAAAGATATCTCGGTGTTGTGAAATATTGAGAGAGTTCTATTTTTATCAGAATATAAATTAATGAAGATAAACGAAAGGCTATAGCTATAAACTATGTACCCACTCATGAATTGCTCCAGCAATAGTCATATTTAAGGGGACACGATAAAATTAAGTATTTAGGAATATGGATTAAAGGGATTTGGTTATGTCAGCTAAGGATGTTTGGGAACAGACTAAAAAGATAATACAAAAACATGGAAAATAGCAGCTATTTCTTATGGAAATAGCAAGTTACAAGGAGTAAAAAATGTTTTTTAGTCCTTTTAGTTTTATAATCAGATCAGGCACATTGTTATCAACCAGTGGAGAAATTGTGGACAGCAATTAAAGAGTTGAAGAATTTTATTTGGAAGGGGAAGAGTGCAAAAGTCAAGTGGGATAAGTTATCCTCACAACAGAACAAGGAGGTTTAGGATTACCTGATTTATAGGGTGATTTTAGATACACAGTTAAGACTTGTACATAACACAAGCAGAAAGCTGCAATTCAAAGTGGAAACGAATGATTATGAAGCTGGGGGTATTTCAAGAAATAAAGAAATAATGGATTTTGGATGCAGATCCTTAAGAAGAAGAAGAACAATCTTAACAGAATATTAATATTCATAAAGTAGCAGAAAATATGCTAAGAACTAACCCAACTGGGAATGTAGAAAAGAGATTTTCTCAACAGGGATGACTGAAATTAGAGGTGCACAGAATAGATAAGAGGGGGAGGGAATTTCCTGAAAGAAGCTGGCAAAGGAACCAAGGGAATAAATAATTAGAGAAGGAAAGGTATTAGAATGGGAAGAGACCAAAAAGGCATTTGGAATGCAGGCTAATAATTGCTTTCCACATCATGGACTGACATCAGAGTATTGACAAAGAGAAAGGGATGGGGGAATCTTAAATGATAGACCTGCACTGGTGTGTTTTAGTTGAATCTAGAACAGAAGCTGCTGTTACAAAATGAATAATCTGAAGGGCATTGAAAACATTGCACAATAACTATAGGAATCAATTAGAAGAGGTCAGAAAAAAATTGGAAGAGAGATTAGATATGCAATTCACAAAGAAACAATGAGAGGACATGTATGAATACTTTTGTGTGAAAGTATATATGAATTAATATGTAGATATTTTCCTTGGATGTTTACATTGTTTTGTATTTCTCTTGTACACAGTATAAAATGTAACTTGCCTTGTAGTAACTTGTGCTGTAAATCAATTAGCTCATCCATTTCCTGCCTTCTGTTAAACCTTGTTCCTCCTCTGCATGTATTGATCCCTCACTTGCCATTTTTCCTATGTAATTTGCTCCTACCCTTTTCTAAACATCCCAATTCCATTTGTTTTATCTCTGTTACTATCTTCGCTGCCTCTAGTAAAGAAGGTTTAGACTCTGATTTCCATTTTCTAGTAATTGCTTTTTTTGGCAGCCATCATAATTATACTCAGCAAGACTTTACAATGTCTAGTAAATTCTGATTCTGTATCATAGCTCAAAAAATAATTTCTTTAGTTACACCAATTTTCTCACCCAGCATCTCTGACAGAGCAGTCTGCAGGGAATCTTTCAATTCTGCCAACTCATTACACTCCCAGAAAAATATTCCCAGTTACCTCTTTCTTCCCCATCACACCTCCACCATTTGCTCTCTACCTCAGGAAAAAATCTTTGGAATCTACTTGGGGTATAAAATACCTATGTAAACACTTCCAAGGAAAGATCCTAAATCTTCTAGACATTAATGCATATTTGAGAGACATTCATATATCCCCCCATTATTTCTTTGTGACTTGCTTATCCACTCTCTCTTCCCAATCCTTCCTAACCTCCTCTGATTGATTATTATAGTTATCATGCAATATTTTATATGCTTTACTAATTACTCCTTTCTTAACAGCAACTTCTGTTCTATATTCTACTAAAAACTTTATCAATGCTGGTCTTCCATTTAGGAACCCCCTATTTATTTTTTTTAACAAAAATACAAATTTATATGTATGACATAGGCAATCGTACACTTATATAAATGAAAATAAACCATAATGACACAATCTCAGTTGCAAACATTATACCTTACAAACCATGCCAACACAACTATGGTTGCAAATATTATACATCACTTTTAAAATATATAGTCATTGACAGTCATCCATTACATAGCTCATTCAAATCCTGCCTTCTTTTAAATCTCATTCCTCCTCTGCTTGTATTGATCCTATATTTCCCATTTTTTCTTATGTAATTTGCTCCTACCCTTTTTCAAAGTTCCCAGTTCCAGTTGTTTTACCTCTGTTACTATCTTAGTTATTTCTAGTAATTGCTTTTATGGCAGCCATCATAATTAGACTCAGCAAGGCCTTACTATGTCTAGTCAATTCCAATTTTGTATCATAGCTCAAAAAAATTAATTTTCCTAGTTATTCCAATTTGCTCATTCAGCATCTTTGACTGCGCGGAATGCAGGGAATCTTTAAAGCCCACCAACTCATTACACTCCCAGAAAATATGTTTCCAGTTACCTCTTTCTTCCCCATCACACCTCCAATATTTGTTGTCGACCAACCCCCCTATTTCTTTTATATTGCCTATACTCTGATATCAATCTTTGATACGGAAGTCGATCTCTAACCTGCAGTCCAAATAAGTTCTTGGTGTCTTCTCATTCTCTTATCTTTCCCTCTCTAGTTACTTGTTAACAATACCTTGATACTTTTGCCAGTTTTCTCCGATAAATTCCAGGCCCCTGTTGCCTATTGTCTGTATCCCTAATTGCACTCATGCCTATCAGCAGAATCTCTTTTCTCCATTCCCGTGTTGGCTTAGTTCTTAGAATACTTTCTTCTATTTTATGAATATAATATTCTGTATGATTATTGATATTCTCTTTAAAGGTCTGCATCCAAAATCCCAGTCTCTCCTTGTTTCTTGAGTGTTCCCCTGTTTCATCATCATCTCTTTCCACTTTGAATTATAGTTTTCTGCTTGTGCTATATATATATATGAACCTTAACTGTGTTGCTCTGAAATACCACTTAAAATTGAATAATCCCAGTCTATCCTGTTCTATTGGAAGAATCAGCTTATCCCACTTGACTCTTGCCATCTTCCTCTCCCAGATAAAATCCTTCAGCTCTTTATTAATTGCTATCCAGACCTTCTCCTCTGGTTGATAAAAATATGCATGACCAGTTTATAAGACTAAAGGGACTAAAAACATTTTAACTGCTTGTATCTTACTATCGATATCCATATAACAGAGCTTCCATTTTCTCAGGTTTTCTATTATCTTTTGTTTAGTTTCTTCCCACATATCCTTAACTGCCACACCAGAATAACTTTTTTTCCCCAACAATCACCTTTACTAAATTTTCAAACATGACATAGGCATTCTTACATTTATAGAAATTAAAAACAAACAACATGACACCACTTTAGTTGCAAACAGTATACATCACAGACACCATTGAAACAACTGTAGTTTCAAACATTATACATCACTTATAATCTATCCAGTCATTGTCAGTTAAGCATTATATGACTCACTTAAATCCTGCCTCTTAAACCTCATTCCTGCTCTGCATATATCGTTCCCACAATTCCCATTTTTCCTATGTAGTTTGCTTTCTCCCTTATCTAAAGATGCCAATTCTAGTTGTTTTATCGGTGTTACTGTATTCACTACTTCTAGTAAAGTTGGTCTAGACTTTGATTTCCATTTTCTAGTAATTACTTGTTTTGGACCCTCCACAGAACTAACCAATTACTGCCCCATAGCTATTCTCTCTCCACTCTCCAAAATACTAGAGAGATGCATACACTCTCAGGTCTCAGACTACCTCCTTACTACCAACTTATTTTCCAATACTCAGCATGGTTTCCAACCAAACCATAGCACCACCACTGCCTTACTCTCCTTTACTAATGCTATCCTTCAGTATAAAAACAATGGCTATCTCTCCTCTGCTACTTTCCTAGACCTATCTAAAGCATTTGACATGGTCCCACACAAACAACTTATCTCTGTCCTCAATA
This sequence comes from Protopterus annectens, assembly GCF_019279795.1. Classification (NCBI taxonomy): domain Eukaryota; kingdom Metazoa; phylum Chordata; order Ceratodontiformes; family Protopteridae; genus Protopterus; species Protopterus annectens. Next base: position 310,293,866 of record NC_056740.1, read on the forward strand.
ACCTACCCTTTTCACAATCAGTCACCAACTGGTTTCAGAGTTACCTATCTGACCGCCAACAATCCGTCGTATGGTAGAATGACATATCTCCCCAACTACCTTTCTCCATAGGGGTTCCCCAAGGATCCATCCTTGGACCCCTACTCTTCTCTGTTTTCACAAATAATCTAGCCTCTGCCACCACACATGGCACACTCATACAATACGCAGATGACTCGACCATCATCTGCTCCCTACCCAAACTGCAAAAAGTCACACAGGAAGCCTTTTCCTCTGTTGAAACTTGGTTATCTGATGCCCAATTAATACTCAACCCAAACAAAACTAAACTACTCATCTTCCAACCCACCAAACATACTCAAAACAACTCTCACTTTAACATCACAGCAAAAGACAACACCACTATATACCCAACTGAACACACCAAATTGCTAGGAGTGGAAATAGACAATAAACTAAAATTTGACATTCACATATCCATGACCATAAAAAAAGTCCACAAAAAACTAGGAGCGTTATACAGAAATAAGCATCTTCTCACCAAAGCAGCCAAGATTTCAATAGCAAATTCCCACCTTATCTTCACCCTACTTTATGCCTCTCCAGTATATACCAACCTAAGGCGATGTGATCTAAACAAGCTAGAGACCTGCTACAACAAAATTGCCAAATTCGCCACAGGGGCAACCTACCATAGTCACCACTGTCTCTCACTTGCTGAACTGGGCTGGCTTGAACTCCCTCACCTCCTTCAATGGTATCAACTCTCACTCGCCCACAAACTAGTAAACCATCCACTAAATGTCCCATCCCTCCAGAATCTACTCCAACCCTATCGCACCACCAGACCACTAAGATCCAACAACAAAAATCACTTGCAGATCACTAAAGCCAGTAACTCTGCTGGTAAAGCACTATTCTCTTGCACTATACCCAAATTATGGAACTCCCTCTCACCCACAATTACCTCCGTACCATCATGCACCCACTTCAAAACTTTACTAAAAGCGCACCTAAAAACATACTGGCTATGCCCTTGCAACTCCCACTCTAATATCACCCACCCCATCCAACCACTGCCTTTCTTTCCACTCCACTAACTACCTTGATTATAGCAAGCTCAGATGCTCATAAGCCTAACTACCTTATACAGCAGGCACTTCTTATTTTAACATTTGTTAATGTCTGTTATGTACTTCACAGATAAAGATTCTAGTTGTCTACTGATGTACTATGTTCTTCATCTGTAAATATGTTGTAAGTAATTGCTATGTAAATTGTTAATTGCTATGTAATCCAATGTAACTACTGTCTGTTTATTTTAACTGTGGAGCTTTTCTCCCCGGGCCTCCGCTGAAAATGGACCTACGTCCAGTCGGACACTCCCAGTCAACAAATATAGATAAATAAATAAATAAATAAATAAATAAATAAATAAATTTGAAAGCCACCATAAGTGGAATCAGCAAGACTTTACTATGTCTAGGCAATTCTGATTCTGTATCATAACACAAAAAAATCATCTCCCAAATCAATCCAATCTGCTCACCCAGCATCTCTGACAGAGAGGACTTCAAGGAATCCCTAAGGTGTTCCAGCTGATTACATTCCCCAAAATATGTTCCCAGCCACCTCTTTCTTGCCCATCACATCGCCAACACTTGATATCCACCTGAGGAAAAATTATTTGGAGTCTACCTGGGGTATAAAAAGACCTATGTAAACACTTCCAGGCAAAGATCCTAAATCTTCTAGACTTTGTTGCATGTTTGGGAGATATACACATATCTCCCCATTGTCTTTTTGTGAATTGCTTATTCAGGCTCTCTTCCCAATCCCTTCTAAACTCCTCTGATTGATTGTTATAATTATCATGCATTATTTTATATGCTTTACTAATTATTCATTTTTAATGGCAGCTTCTCTTCTAGATTCTATTAGAAACTCTACCAGTGCTGGTCTTTCATTCAGGTGCCCCCTATTTCTTTCCCTTTGCCTGTATTCTAATATCAATCCTTGATAGGGAAGACAATTTCTAATCTGCAGTCCAAATAAATTCTTGGCCTCTTTCCCCATTCTATTACCTTTCCCTTTCTAGTTATTTGCTCCCAATACCTTGGTTCCTTTGCCAGTTTTCTCCAATAAATTTCAGTCCCCTCTTACCTATTATCTGTATCCCTGACCAAAATCATCCCTATTGGCAAAATCTCTTTTCTTATTCTCGTGCTGGTTTGGTTCTTAGATTATTCTCTGCTAGTTTATGAATGTAATACTCTGTATGATTTTTGTTGTTCTCCTTAAGAGTCTGCACCCGAAATCCCAATCTCTCCTTACTTCTTGAGCTTCCTCCCTCTCATTCCTTTCCACTTTGAATTATAGTTTTCTGCTTGTGCTATGTACAAGAGCCTTAACTTTGTTGTTCTAAAATACCCCCTCAAATTGGGTAATCCTAGTTTGCCTTGTTTTATTGGAAAAATCAGCTTATCCCACTTGACACTTGCTGTCTTCCCTTCCCAGATAAAATCCTTCAACTCTTTTTTTAATTGTTATCCACAGCTTCTCCTTTGGTTGATAAAAATATGCCCGATGTGTATAAGACAAAAGGGACTAAAAACATTTTAATAGCTTGTGTCTCAGTATCCATATCCATATAACAAAGCTTCCAGTTTCTCAATTCTTGTATTATCTTCTGTTCAGTCTCTTCCCACATATCTTTAGCTGCCACAACAGAGTCATTTTAATCCATACAATCATAGGAAGTTACTAGACTATTGGGCCTGAGGTCTTTAAAAGCCTAGCCAAGAATTTAGCCCATTCTTCAACATGTCAGCACCCTATGCCACTGTCCAGCAGGGAGACAGGTGGAATCCCAGGGGGTATACTTTCTGTTCCCCATCCAGTTATCCAGGTTGCACTTATGGGGTCATAGGAAGTTACTAGTCATAAGACTGACAATTTCCTTCTCAAAGGTGTGAACCAGACATTACACTTTGTATTTGTGTGTCAAACACCTTAACCATTATACCAAGTCCCCATCTCATGCTCATAAATACTTCATTTTATCATGTCCCCAGAAATATGGATATTGTAGGACCAATTTGTGTGTGGATACATAATTTACTGCTATTGCCTTTGTTTTATTTTATTCATTAATTTTATACCCAAGAAAATTTAGAACTGTCTTAAAATGTTCCACAACATTGTAATGTCCCTTTCTGGTTTTGTCATGTATAAAATAATATCATCTGGAAATAGAGACAGCTTTTCCTGACTACCATACCAATTATATCCTTGAATTTCTGAATCCCTTATTTTCTTTGCCAGTGGTTCTAAATATAATGTAAACAACTAAGGGTAAAGTGGACAACTCTGCCTGGTTCCTCTTCTCAAGCAGAAATTATCGGTGAGGACCCGACCGACCTTAATTTGTGCCACAGATCCCTCATATATTCTTCTAATCAACCTTATAATTGTATCAGGGAAAGCAAATGCTTCCATTGCCCTGCTCATGAAGTCCCAGTCTACTCTGTCAAATGTTTTCTCTGCATCAACAGCCACCAATAAAAATGGCATTTTCTTACATTCTGCTTCCCTCTGGATCTGGAATGTTCTGTTAATATTGTCAAATATTTGTCTCCCCTCCACAAAACCACACTGATCCATCTCTGTCAATTTTGATATCACTTTTGCCATTCTTTAAGTCATTATAGACATAATAAACACTTTATGATCATGGTTTAGTATTGAAATGGGTCTGTATGAACCTGGATCTGATGGAATCACCATCTTCTTCCAGGATGTTGGTACTTCTCCTCCTCTTGAAATACTGGTAAACAAAACCTTCCAGATCTTTATCAGTTTTTCCCTCCTAACTTCCAAACTTCCACAGGAATACCATCTATTCCTGGGGACTTTCCTGTAGACTGGTTGTACATAGCCATTTTTATCTCACCCCTTCCTATCCTGTTAGTAATTGAGCCTCATCTACCTCTAACATGGGCAGATTTGATTCTTCCATAAACATTTCCATTTGTACCTTTTCTTGATTTCCATATTTCTCTGCTTTATACAAACTTTTATAAAATTTCCAAAATATTTGTAATACTTCTACAGGGTCTCTTGTTATCTTCCTTGTTATAGGCTCCCTAAGATTGGTGACAGCCCTTTCCACTTTCTGTTGCCTGATTTGTTGTGCTAAAAGATTTTGTGCTCTAGTATTATCAAAAAATAGTTGCTTAACAGCAATCTTTCTAAACTCGTGCATATTGTCGAAGTAATCCCTTATTTTCAGTTTAGCATTCTGTAGTTGCTCCTTTTCTTGTTCTGAGAGATTCCCCCTATTTTGCAATACTTTAACATTTGTCAATCCCTCTAAATAATTCTTGTTACTGTTTAACCATATCTCCCTTTCCTTTATTCCACTCTATTTTTAAACTCCACTTTAATTTTATCCCACTCCCTAGCTATGTTTTCAGAAGAAAATTCTATCTTTTGTAGTAGCTTCTGAATTAATTCCAAAACCCATTCCTTGAATTCTTCTCTTTTCAGCTGATAGATGGGAAAGTGCCAGTGTCTCATTTTTATTTCATTACCTTGCATTTTTATTTTAGTTATTATTGGTGCATCATCTGAAATGGTTATTGGGTGCATTTCAAGACCTTCAATTAAGTGCACATGTTCCTGTGAGATATAAAATCTAGCCTAGCTCAGTTTTTGTATTTTGGTGAGTAATATGTAAATTCATTCTGAACTGCTAATACTGAATCCACATCTTCATGCCAAACATTTTCATAAATTTCTTCAAAAATCTACCTTCCTTTGTTATATTTTCCCTTCTAGGTGCCCCAGACAAATCTTCACTGTTGCAAACCAAATTCCAGTCTTCACCTATAAGTAATATTCCTTGCTTAAAGCTGATTATTTTTCCTAGAATTTTATAGCAGTTTTAGGGGGGATGTAAATGCATGCCAGTGTAATCCTCCTCCCTAGCCAGTTGCCCCTTAGTACTATGTATCTTCTATTATTATCTTTTCCCCTCTTCTATCACTATTGGTGCTTCTCTTGCAATTAATATAGGTACTCCTCTTTTCCTTCCTCTTTTCCTTTGCCCTGGATATGCTGCTGAATAACCAGCCTGAAAACCTTTCTTTATCAAATTCACATGTTCAGTTCTTTCCAGGTGTGTCTCCTGTAGCATAGCTGGTTGCACTGTACATTTTTAATATAATTCACTACTCTTTCTTTTTTATGTTTATCTGTAAGACCATTCAGATTGAAAGACATTACACAAAGCATAATTTTCTTATATAGTTATTACCACCTTTTATGTATAACTACTTTTTTGTTAAATGTCTAGTTCCAACTTTTATGTTACAAGTATATACTGTTCAGCAGGTTGGTATTTTATACAGTTGTTTCTTGTCATAGCCACTTGTGCCTATGCCACATCTTACAATAACAATTTTTGAATAACCTCAAACAGAACAAAGTACTCCCCCATACCCTCCTAAAACCTATTAACTTAATAATAACACGCAGAACTACATACATCTTCAAATATTGAAGTTTTTGCTTCCTAATAAGAACATAAATTCTATGTTGATAGCTACTCAGACAGGCTAAAGTTAACCAAAAAGAACAGTTGATCATGATAAGATGCATGGTACAGCCTGTTGCTACTAGTAAGTGCTATTTGATTTAGTATATCTTTATAGCTTTCCCAGTTGAGAAAACACTTGAATGCTTTCAGTAAGCACTTTCTCCAAGCCATTTCTCTTTATTAAATTGTCTTCTAGTGACATGTAAACCAGGCACAAAACTGCTAAGGGTACCTTGTTTATCAGAAAAAAAGCCTTACAATATTCAATATTTTTTTTCATTTACATGCTTTGAAATAAACTTGTTACTGGATAACTCCTAGGGTTTTAACCCAGTCACAAGCATGGGAAAAAGCACACCAATTTTTCTTTTCTTACACTGTCTTAACCAGGCGCTTCCTCCCCTTCTCCTTTTTCTTTTTTTTCTTTTCATTGCAGTGCCTACATTTCTTAAAACTGAACAAAGAAAAAGAGAATGAAAAAGAAAAAAAACACCTGTTTTTATTAATATCCCCATGCATTTTAAAAGGAGAAAACTTTACTTCAGGTCTAATTGGTTTTGCATTATCTTTAAAGCTGTCACAACTGGGAAAACCCCTGATTGTTTTCAAAGAACATTATGTCGTAGCCAATTTCTCTGTTTTTTTTTTTCATTTCCCTCAGCCAATCCCCTTCCACCATGTCTTTAGTTTCTCTTTATCAGATTGTCTCCATGGAGACATGAAGACCAGCTGCAGAAATTCTACTTACTATACTTAAATGCAACTGCTAGAAAAAAAGTCTCATATTATTCAATATTCTTTTTCATTTACTTGCTCTCTGTCTTAAAACAAAGGTCCTTATTCAGTATTTTCCCCATGCAAGTATGAAAAAATCACATTAATTTGAACTTCATCATGCCTTTTTAACCAGGCTTCATTTGTTTTTTGATCATTGCATTGCCGATATTTCTCAAAACTGTACCAGAAGAAAAAGAGAAGAGGGGAGAAAAAGAAAAACAACACCTGTTTACAATCCCCATTACACTTAAAAGAGCATCCAAAGAAAAAAAATGTGCACCACAGATACAGTATTATTAAGAAAAGAAGGTGGTTTCTTTTACTTACAGTTAGCATTCTCCCCAATCTCCCCCTCCTTAAAACATTTTTCCTGAACATTAATGACATGAAGTAGGGCATATACTTTAGAGCCCCCCACACATCAAACACATTTTGAAAAAGTCCAATATTTTCAGATTTATTTTTGTTCTGCCATATGTCATAAATATAATTTTTGCATTGTAATCCCACTTAAGTTACTGATATTATAACTGTTCTCCATCACCCATATCCTGCCTCTGTTTCATTTCCAATGTACTCAATTCTTCTAGTCAAATCTCATGCTCCTTTCCTTCTCTGCAACATTTTTCATTGAAATTCTGGAAAAGGTTTCACAAGTACAGTCTCTTTGTGGTCTTTATTACCAGAAGAACAAGAAGCAGAATCTCCTTTTGTTTCACAGCTCAGTTTTTGTTGGAGGAATTTTTGTATTTCCTCCTTAGCATGCATTTCATCAAAAAATTATTTTGCCCTCCAAGGAAGAATTTGCAAACACACCAAACGGTGACAAGAAACGCCAGGAACCAGGATTCTATGCTAGAAACACTTAGTTTATTGACATAAAATAGGTTGTTAAGCGCTTTCTACAGAAGAAATCTGTCTTCATCAGAACATCGTGGTATAGCATCATGACGTTTATATATGACAATTGATCAAAAAACCCGCCCTAAGATGTAATTAATCAATTAAGTCAATTGTCAAACACTAACCATTTTTAAAGATAAAATACATACATCATTCTGCATAAACACTCTAAAAATGTGTGATTTGATTTGTTTGCAAAGCCCAGTTGAACTGAGGAGCAGAATATATGCTGACAAAAAACCACCAAATATACACATGAATAAACTAACTATACTATCAAAACGAAACTGAGTAGTTAAAAACAAATTAGTATGTGATGCCATCTAATTCTACACTAAAATATATAAAAATGTATTCTAAAGTGGCAGCCATACAAAATATGTACAATATGTACCAATCATGAAAATGATAAAAATATTTGTATACTAAAATATATACATATAAACTATGTTTGTGTAAACATGTCTGTTGAACAATATGTAAAATGTTGAAAAAGTACTGAGAAAATGCTGAAAAAATACATGGGGTAACCCCCCGATAAATATTAAAATACAAAAATGGAAAACTGTATAATGGATGAAACAAATGAAACAATGTATTACACAGTTAATTAAATAAAACTAAACCCTGACTAATGGCTTAGTGGGAATCATTTCATTAAGGCCTGGGGGGGGTGGCAGCATCCAACCTTATCTGCCACTTGATTTCCCGTTCCCCCACTACAGCCTTTATGTTACCCCCTCTGGGATTGGGAAAAACAACATCTAAGATCCCAAATTTGAACATCTTGCACTGTGGACTATTGATAAGATGTCTCGATAATGCATTATTAATGTCACACTTCCTCATACAGTAAATGTGGTCATATATTCTATTCTTAAGACTGCGATCCGTCTTGCCCACATAATAACTCTTGCAGGTTTGACAAACACTGAGATATATTACATGTTTGGTTAAACAATTGCCATTGGAAAACCAAATCTTGCTCTTTAAACAGTTGTTCAGGGTAATACTAGGTACATCCAAAATATATTGACAATAATTACATTGGCCACATCTTCTCGTGCCTATCCTTTTATCCTTGGTGTTCTTCTGGAATTTTGATTTTAATTCTATTATTCTTTTAAGATTATTCCCAGTTTTATGCACAAAGTGTGGCCTGTCAGTGATCTTACTTTTGATGGTCTGGTCACTAGTCAAAATGTTCCAGTTTGTGGTGATAATCTGTTTAACTTCATTGGAATATTTGCCATATTGGATGATAAAAGACCTAGTGTATATATTCTTACTCTCCATCACTGAATTCTGACAAGCAGTATTAGTGCAGGTATCTCCTGCGGGTAAAGATTTAGTTATACCCACCCCCAAAAGTGGCTTGTATTTAAACCCCCACTCCTTCATGACATAACCTGTAATGTCTTTTACCATCTTGGGTGGATAACCCTTATCCAGGAACAGTCGGCCAATATATTCCAATTCCTGGTCGACTAAATGTCTCTCAGTAGTCATGCGTGCAGCCCGGATGCACTGCCCCTTGATAATTCCCCTCTTGGTATTGTATGTATGTGCACTACTGTAATGCAAATAGCCATTGCTAAAGGTGTCCTTTCTGTGGATTTGGGAGTGAAATTCATTGTCCTTACTATATATTTTGACATCTAAATAATTTATACCATATGTATCGTATTGGTGGGTAAATTTAAGGTAATCCGTGGTATTATTAATATAACTGATAAAGTCATATAATAACTCAACTTCTCCCTCCCAAAGTATGAAAATGTCGTCCAAATAGCGGACGTATTTTTTGATGAAGGACATCCAGTTTGAATTTAGAACAAATTCCACTTCCCAGTCCAACAGTACCATGTTGGCATATATGGGAGCACAGGCAGTGCCCATGGCTACCCCCGTTTTCTGCTTATAATACTCCCCCTCAAAGTAGATGTAATTATGGTCCAAAACGATGTCCATAAATTCTGTGAGAAGAGAGATATCATCCTGGCCTAATCCACTCACTTTACGCATACTACTGATGAATCTGTAGATTCCCTCATCCTTAGGAATACAGGAAAACAAGTCCTGTACATCTATTGTCACATAAATCAATCTGGGGGACCAAAGTTCCTTTTTAAACAGGCCTACATCTGTGACACTGTACAATATGATGCACATCCTAATGACAATTATTGGGATGATGATTGTTTTTTAGACAGTGCGAGGGACAAATGGAGAACGGTGGAACCGAAGGGGAGAGGGAAAAACCCTTGGAGGAATCGGAGATACAATTATTAGTGGACCCATACAATTCTAACTCTAGATATTTGATTCCTGATTCCAACAGTAACCTAGAAGGCAGCAGTAATGTAGTGGTCGAGGAAAATAGGATCCTCCACTCCTGTGGGGAGATCAAGATTTACAACTACACTTCTCATCCGGTATTACCTGAATTTTTTCAAATCTTCTCTAAAGGTATGAAATTTATACCTGACTCTAAGTTTGATATAACGGATACCCTAGTTGAGTTCAAATTGTTCATGAGGAAACTAAACTTGGGAGTATTTTTTAAAAATCAGAACAATGATAGTTCCAACCAGACTGAGCAACTTAGGAAAAAGAGTACTTTCACTCCACCCATGTGTAACACACTTACATCATTTGAAAATGTAGTGAACTCTGAGTTGTATTCCTTATACAATAAATACAAGCATATTCATGTAGGGCAGAAACCGGGTAAGAGCATGATGGATGTCATCCAAGCACTGTGTGACAACAACATTCGCATTATTACTGCGGACAAAGGTGGGGGCATTGTATTTTATGATCAGGAACAATACAAAAGCAAAATTTTCAATCTTTTAAATAATTCAACACAGTACACTCCTTCTTCTATTAATGAGGTTAATATAGCTCACAGACGAATTGATTCGTATTTAGAAGAATTTATAGTGGAAAACAGGATAAATGAAGATCTATATAGATTTCTAAAAGTTGAGTTTCCCATTTTGGCCACTATTACTGGCATTCCCAAGGTCCACAAAGACATACAGGATCCACCTTTTCGTCCTATTATCTCTGGCAGTGCCAGTAAGGCTTTCACTTTTGGACAAGTAATCCATCACAAATTAAAACACATCTATGACACTGTTGAGCACATTATGAAAGACTCCTGGGAGTTCTTGGGCCTGTTTAAAAAGGAACTTTGGTCCCCCAGATTGATTTATGTGACAATAGATGTACAGGACTTGTTTTCCTGTATTCCTAAGGATGAGGGAATCTACAGATTCATCAGTAGTATGCGTAAAGTGAGTGGATTAGGCCAGGATGATATCTCTCTTCTCACAGAATTTATGGACATCGTTTTGGACCATAATTACATCTACTTTGAGGGGGAGTATTATAAGCAGAAAACGGGGGTAGCCATGGGCACTGCCTGTGCTCCCATATATGCCAACATGGTACTGTTGGACTGGGAAGTGGAATTTGTTCTAAATTCAAACTGGATGTCCTTCATCAAAAAATATGTCCGCTATTTGGACGACATTTTCATACTTTGGGAGGGAGAAGTTGAGTTATTATATGACTTTATCAGTTATATTAATAATACCACGGATTACCTTAAATTTACCCTGTCTGATACATATGGTATAAATTATTTAGATGTCAAAATATATAGTAAGGACAATGAATTTCACTCCCAAATCCACAGAAAGGACACCTTTAGCAATGGCTATTTGCATTACAGTAGTGCACATACATACAATACCAAGAGGGGAATTATCAAGGGGCAGTGCATCCGGGCTGCACGCATGACTACTGAGAGACATTTAGTCGACCAGGAATTGGAATATATTGGCCGACTGTTCCTGGATAAGGGTTATCCACCCAAGATGGTAAAAGACATTACAGGTTATGTCATGAAGGAGTGGGGGTTTAAATACAAGCCACTTTTGGGGGTGGGTATAACTAAATCTTTACCCGCAGGAGATACCTGCACTAATACTGCTTGTCAGAATTCAGTGATGGAGAGTAAGAATATATACACTAGGTCTTTTATCATCCAATATGGCAAATATTCCAATGAAGTTAAACAGATTATCACCACAAACTGGAACATTTTGACTAGTGACCAGACCATCAAAAGTAAGATCACTGACAGGCCACACTTTGTGCATAAAACTGGGAATAATCTTAAAAGAATAATAGAATTAAAATCAAAATTCCAGAAGAACACCAAGGATAAAAGGATAGGCACGAGAAGATGTGGCCAATGTAATTATTGTCAATATATTTTGGATGTACCTAGTATTACCCTGAACAACTGTTTAAAGAGCAAGATTTGGTTTTCCAATGGCAATTGTTTAACCAAACATGTAATATATCTCAGTGTTTGTCAAACCTGCAAGAGTTATTATGTGGGCAAGACGGATCGCAGTCTTAAGAATAGAATATATGACCACATTTACTGTATGAGGAAGTGTGACATTAATAATGCATTATCGAGACATCTTATCAATAGTCCACAGTGCAAGATGTTCAAATTTGGGATCTTAGATGTTGTTTTCCCAATCCCAGAGGGGTAACATAAAGGCTGTAGTGGGGAACGGAAATCAAGTGGCAGATAAGGTTGGATGCTGCCACCCCAGGCCTTAATGAAATGATTCCCACTAAGCCATTAGTCAGGGTTTAGTTTTATTTAATTAACTGTGTAATACATTGTTTCATTTGTTTCATCCATTATACAGTTTTCCATTTTTGTATTTTAATATTTATCGGGGGGTTACCCCATGTATTTTTTCAGCATTTTCTCAGTACTTTTTCAACATTTTACATATTGTTCAACAGACATGTTTACACAAACATAGTTTATATGTATATATTTTAGTATACAAATATTTTTATCATTTTCATGATTGGTACATATTGTACATATTTTGTATGGCTGCCACTTTAGAATACATTTTTATATATTTTAGTGTAGAATTAGATGGCATCACATACTAATTTGTTTTTAACTACTCAGTTTCGTTTTGATAGTATAGTTAGTTTATTCATGTTTATATTTGGTGTTTTTTTGTCAGCATATATTCTGCTCCTCAGTTCAACTGGGCTTTGCAAACAAATCAAATCACACATTTTTAGAGTGTTTATGCAGAATGATGTATGTATTTTATCTTTAAAAATGGTTAGTGTTTGACAATTGACTTAATTGATTAATTACATCTTAGGGCGGGTTTTTTGATCAATTGTCATATATAAACGTCATGATGCTATACCACGATATTCTGATGAAGACAGATTTCTTGTGTAGAAAGCGCTTAACAACCTATTTTATGTCAATAAACTAAGTGTTTCTAGCATAGAATCCTGGTTCCTGGCGTTTCTTGTCACCGTTTGGTGTGTTTGCAAATTTGTTGTATCGCTGGAACATCCTTTTTTACTCCAAGGAAGAATACCTTGAAGACAGCTGGATACAGCAGTTTGAATCTCACACCTGCAACTCAACATTTTCTGAATAGTGGAATGAATTTACTTCTCTTTTGCCTGGTGTACAATAAGTAATTATTTCCCACAAACACTCTGCTGTCTCCCACTTTTAGTATTTTGTTCTTCCACAGCTTTGTTAGAATCAACTCCTTCTCCTGGTAGGATTGCATCCTTACTGTTACAGGTCTAGGTTGCTTTCTTATGGGTAGGTTTGGAGCATACACATGATGTGCCTTTTCAACTAATAGTTCCTGCTGTGGAATACCAGTCCAGTTGCTTATTTGTGCTTTCATAAAATTAATGCAATCGGTTCCTTCCAGCTTTGCAGGTATAGCTGAAAATCTCAAGTTTTCCCTACATGCTCTGTCCTCTAATTCTATTATTTTTTTGAAACATCCGTTCCTGAAAAGTCTCATATTCAGCCAGCCATTCCTTCATTTCAACCTCTGATTTTTGCTGCTTTATCATCTCATTTCAATATCTGTTTAAAGTTTCTTCCATTTGTTCCAGCCTTTTGTTTGTGTTGATATACCCTACTAGTGTTTTGTTTCTTTTAACCAAGTCTGTATACAGTTGTCTTATATCTCCCTGTAGGTTATTGGAAGTCATGTCTGAAGGTTGCATTACTTTTTGCTGAACAGCTGTAGAACTCTCCCCTAGCAGTGTTTCTTCCTCACTTTTTGTAGCTGATTTTTTCCAGGTTTTCTGTGTTTCTTTGTTCCTGGCATCCAGGTCATGTACTTACTGAAATATACCCATAAACACAAGTCTACTGATCTTCTCTGCTGAGTTTCTGTTTTCACACTGGGAGAGCTAGAAACAAGCTGTTACTCAGTGTGCAGCCATCTTGGAAGTCCACTCTAGAATCACTTTTAATCTATACTCCTACATACTTAATTTTATCATGTCCCCATAAGTATGGATATTACTGAACCAATTTGTATGTGGATGCATAATTTACCACTATTGCCTTTGCTTTAGCTTCATTAATTTTGTATCCCTAAAAGATTTGAAACTGTATCAGTATGTTCCACAGCACTGTAATGTATCTTTCTGGTTTTGTAAGGTATAAAATAATGTAATTTGCAAATAGAGCCAGCTTTTCATGACTACCATACCTGTTATGTGCTTGAATTTCTGAGTCCCTTGTTTTCTTTGCCAGTGCTTCTAAATATAATGCAATTAACAAAGGGGAGAGATTATCAGAGAGGACCCCACACACTTTAATTTTCACTTCTGATCCCTCATTTATCCTCTTAATCAAGCTTATAATTTTGTCAGGGAATACAAATGCTTCCATTGCTCTGCTCATAAAGTCCCAGCGTATTCTGTCAAATGCTTTCTCTGCAACAACAGTGGTATTTTCTTACATTCTGCTAACCTATGGATCATCAGTGTTCTGTTAATGTTGGGAAATGTTTGGCTCCCCTCCACAAAACCACACTGCTCCATATCTATCAGTTTTGGCATTACTTTTGCCATTCTTTTAGCCATTATAGACATAAACACTTTATAATCATGATTTAGTATTGAAATGGGCCTGTATGAAGCTGGCTGAAATGCATCTTTACCCTCTTTAGGTATTGCAGCTACCACCCCTTTCTTCCAGGATATTGATACTGTTCCTCCTCTTAAAATACTGTTAAACAAAACCTTCCAGATCTTTTATTAGTTTTTCCTCCGAGCTACTAAACATCCACAAGAATACCATCTATTCCTGGGGACTTTCCTGTAGATTGGTTATACATCACCATTTTTATCTCATCTCCTCCTATCCTAACTGGTAGTAAGTGAGCCTCTTCTGCCTCTTCTTCTTTTCCCAGTTAGGGGTCATCACAGCGGATCACCTGTCTGCTCATAATTGGCAGTGGAGTTTTTTTATGGTGTCGAGTTGCCAACTCGGCGCCCAACCTTCCACAGAAGGCACACACATGCACACACTCATGCCTAGGGCCAATTTAGAGTGTCCATTCCAACTACAACATGTCTTTGGGATGTGGGAGGAAACCGGAGCACCCAGAGGAAACCCACGTGACCACAGTGAGGACATGCAGACTCTGCACCGGAGGCATCCCAGCTGAGGATCAAACCGAAGAACCTCTTGTTGTGAGGTGACAATGCTAACTGCTGCACCACTGTGGCCACCCCTCCTCTGCCTCTAACCTTGGCATATTTAATTTTTCCATAAACATTTCTATTTGTACCTTTTCTTGATTTTCATATTTCTCTGCTTTATACAGACTTTCATAGAATTTCAAAATATTTGTAATATATCTACAAAATCCCTTGTTTTCTTCCTTGTTATAAGCTCCCTAAGCTTGGTGATGGCCCTTTATACTTTATTTTGCCTAAGTTATTGTGCTAAATGTTTTTGTGCTCTAGTGTTGTTATCAAAAACAGGTGCTTAACAGCAATCTTTCTAAACTCATGCATATTATCAAGGTAATCCCTTATTTTCTGTTTAGCATTCTGCAGTTGCTCCTTTTCTTGTTCTATGAGATTCCCCCTATTTTGCAATACTTTCGCATTTGTCAGTCACCCTAAATATTTCTTGTTACTTCTTAACCATATGTCTCATTCTTTTATTTATACCATATTTTTAAACTCCACTTTAATTTTATCCCACTCCCTAGCTACATTTTCAGAAGAAATTTCTTCTCTAATAGCTCTTGAATAATTTCCACTACCCACTGTTTAAATTCCTGTCTTTTCATCAGATAGATGGGAAAGCCCCAGTATCTTATTTGTATTTCATTGCCCTGTGTTTTTATTTTAGTTATTATTGCTGCATGATCTGAAATAGTTATTGGGTGCATATTAAGGCCTTCAATTGAATGCACATGTTCCTGTGAAATGTAAATTCTGTCTAGCCTAGCTCAGTTTTTGGATATCGGGGTAATAATATGTAAATTCACTCTGAACTCCTTTTACTGAATTCATGTTTTCCATGCCAAATATTTTCATACATTTCTTTAAAAATATACCTTCCTTTGTTATATTTTCTCTTCTGGTCCCCCCAGAAACATCTTCAGTATTGCAAATCAAATTCCAGTCCCCACCTCTAAGTAATATTCCTTTCTGAAAGCTGATTATTTCTCCCAGAATTTTCTTAAGCTCCATTATATCAGTTTTTGGGGGAATATAAATGCATGCCAGTGTAATCCTACTCCCTTACAAGAAGCCCCTTAGTACTAGAAATCTACCATTATTGTCTTTTTTATCCTCTTTTATTACTATTGGGGCTCTTCTTGCAATTAATATAAGTACTCCTGTCTTCCTTTGCCCCAGGTATTTTGCTGAATAACCATCCTGAAAACCTTTCTTTATCAAATTCACATGTTCAGTTCTTTCCAAGTGTGTCTCCTGTAGCATAGCTATTGTGCACTTTACATTTTTAATATAGCTCACTACTCTTTCTTTATTTGTATTTGTCTGTGAGACCATTGACATTTAAAAACATTACAGAAAGCATCATATTCTTGACAGATTATTATTTTTGCCTTTTATGTATAACAGCTTCTTTGTTAAATGTCTAGTTTCAGCTTTTGTGTTATATGCATGTGCTGTTTGTCAGGTTAATCTTTTATACAGTTGTTTGTTGTCATCTCCATTTGAGCCTATGTCACATTTTACAGAACTTTTTGTTTTATTGAAAACCCTTAAATAAACACACACACACGCACTACCCATCTAAAACCTATTAACTTATTAATAACACGCAAAACTATGTACATCTTCAAATATTGAAGTTTTACCCTTCTAATAGGAACAGATGTTCCAAAGTGACAGCCACACAGACAGACTCAAGCTAAACTAAAAGAAAGGTTATCCATGCTAAGACACATGGTGTAGCCTGTGGTTTTATTAAGTACTGTCTGGTTTTGTCTTATCTTTATAGCTCCAAACTCCAAGGTGAACCAACACAGCGGTCTAGAAGGCCAAAATAAATTTATTGTAATAATTCCAGGTTAAGTGATTTCTTCTCTCAATAAGGGACTTAGTCCCTTATTGAGGGAAGAAAGTGCTTAACCTGGAATTATTACAATAAATTTATTTTGACCTTCCCGACTGCTGTGTTGGTTCACCTTGGAGTTTACTATTTTGTTTTTGTGGTTATCTTTATAGATCTCTCAGATGGGAAAACACTTGAATGCTTTCAGAAAAGATTTCCTGTAAGCCACTTCTCTTTATCAGATTGTCTGCTAGAGATATGAGAACCAGACACAAAATTGTTTACTAGAAAAAAGCCTTACAATATTTAATATTATTTCATTTACTTATTTTCTCTTAAACTTGTTACTAGATTAAGCTAATGGCCATAACTCAGTCATTACCCTATGCAAGAATGAGAAAAAGCACACTAATTTTTCTTTTGCCATGCTCTTTTAACCAGATTTTTCTTCTTCTTCTTTTTTTATATTACAATGCCTACATTTCTTAAAACTGAACAATGAAAAAGAAAGACAAGAAGGAAGAATTAAAAAACAAAACAAAAAAAAAAAAAAACAGGAGCACCTATTTACATTAGTATCCCTATTACACTTAAAAATAACTGAGAAAACTTTATAACATGCAAAGAATATCATGTACCATTTAAATAGTACTATTAAGAAAAAAAATTGTTTACTTACAGTTAATTTTCTCCCTCCTCTTCTGAGTATTTTTCTGAACATTAATGGCATGAAGTAGGGTATGTGCTTTAGAGTCCCCTACAACTTTAACAAAATCCAAAAAAGTTCAATATTTCCAGATTTTCTTGTTCTGTCATGTTTTACAAATATAATTATTGCTTTGTAATCCCACATTTGACAGTTTTCAATTTACTGATTTTTATTCTCCAAACGTTAATGACATGAAGTAGGGCATATGCTTTAGAGACCCCTACAAGTTTAACCATGTCCAACAAGGTCCAATATTTCTACATTTTCGTGTTCTATTCCTGTTTACCTCATTCTCCCAAACCTTGTCTTTGCTTCATTTCCAATGTACTCTCAATTCTTCTAGTTAACGCTTGTCCTTTTTTTCCCCTCTCTCAAGCATTTTCTGTTGATAGACAGGAAAAGGTTTCACTGGCATAGGCTCTGTGTAATCTTTATTACCAGGTGAACAAGAAGCAGAATCTCCTTCTGTTTCACAGCTCACTTTCTGTTTGACAAAATTTTGTATTTCTTCCTTAGCATATACTTCATCAAAAAATGATTTTGTTCCTCCAGGGAAAAAAGTATTTTGAAGATAGTTGGGTACAGCAGTTTGGGTCTCGCACCTGCTTCTCAACATTCACTGAATTATGAAATAAATTTGCTCCTCTTTTGCCTGTACAATGAGTAGTCATTCTCCACAAACACTCTGCTCTCTCCCACTTTTGGTATTCTGTCCTTCTGCCACAGTTTTGTCAAAATTAACTCCTTCTGCTGGTAAGATTGCATCTTTATTATTAAAGGTCCAGGTTATTTTTTCATAGCCAGGTTTGGATCATACACACGATGTGCCCTTTCAATTAACAACTCTTGTTGTGAAGTACAGTCCAGTTGCTTATTTGTGCTTTCATAAAATGAATACATTCTGCTCCTTCCAGCTTCTTGGGTACAGCAGAAAATCTGAGGTTTTCCCTACGTGCTCTGTCCTCTAATTCTATTATTTTTTTTAAATATCTCTTCTAGTGTATTCTTATATACAGCCAACCTACTCTTGATGCAGAGAAAGCATACAGTAGAGTCAGTTGAGTTTTATGAGTACAGAAATCGTATCATTTGCATTCTTTGATAGAATAATTTGGTTAGTTAGGAGGATATATGAAGGAATGTAGATAGCAATTAAATGGGAGGGTACCTCTCCAAGAAGCTATGTTTGAACAGAACAACCAGGCATGGGTGTTTTCTTTACCCATTGTTATTTGCTTTATTGTTAGAGCCACTGGAATGGAAAATAGAGGACTCAACTTCAATAATATAAATGGTATGGTAATCATGAAAGTTTAGCATTATTTGCTGCTGATTTTATTTTGTACTTGATACATCCAGAAAAGGACAATCCAGTGTTATGGAACATTTTGAGGACACTTCAGATCTTTTATGATATAAGATTAATGAAGATAAAACAAAAGCTGTAACAATCATCATTGTGCCTCCACACAGATTGGTTCAGCAATTACCATGTTTATGGGCACATGACAAGATGAAGTATTTTGATGTATGGATCCAAAATAATTATGTCACAGCAGCTAATGATATGTTGGAAGAAACAAAGCAAAAGATAATATAAAATTAAAACTGAAGCTCTTTATAATGAATAATGACATACAAGCAGTGAGAACACTTTTAGTCCCTTTAGTTTTATATTCTGGGCTGGCAGTTGAGGAAAGGTTGAAGATGACAAAGAGTTGAATGAATTTATGTGGCAGAAGAAGAGGACAAGAGTTAAGCTGGATAAATAGATTCTCTTCTTAGAACAACATGGTTTAGGATTACCTGATTTGAAGGGATACTTTAGAGTTATGCAGTTAAGACTTGTACACAACACAAGCAGAAGGCTATAAATCAAAGTAGAAAGGAATAATGATGATGAAACATGGATGGAGTTTGAGAAATAAGGAGAAAGCAGGAATATGGATGCAGATCCTTCAGGAGAGTAACAACAACCATACTGAAGTCTATATTTGTAAAGTAGCAGAAAGTATTATAAGAATGAAGACTGTGTATGAATGGAGAAAGGGAATTTTAAAAATAAGGATGAATATAAGCAGGGGTATAGAAAATAGGCAAGAGCAGGCTAGATTTTACTTAAGAAAATTAGCAAATGAGCCAAGGTACTGATAACACACAGTACAGGGAAAATAAAAGGGACAGATAAGTGGTGAATTGAAAGACCAGGTCTGATAGAGTTTTTAGTTGAAACTAGAACAGAAGCTGCTATTAAAAATGGATAATTAGAAGAGCATATAACATTTTGATCGATAACTATAAGAATCAAATCAGATGAGGTTAGAAAAGATTGGAAGAGAGAAATGCAAAGACAGTTTACAAAAGAACAATGGGGCGACATTTGTATGGCCCCCAAGCATGCAACAAAGTCCAGAAGATTTAGAATATTTGCTTGGAAATATTTGCATAGGTATTTTTATAATCCAAGTAAACTTCAGAGATTTTTTTCCTTGGGAAGGTAGCAAATGCTGAAATTGTGCTGGAAAGAGAGGCAACTGAGAATATAATGAATTGGCAGATTAAAAAAAAAGTCCTGCAGAGTACTTTGTCAGAAATGTTGGAGGAGAATTGTCATAACTAAGGAAATGATTCTTTTGACTTAGGACATATGTTCTGAATCTCGTAGACATAGTAAGGCCTTACGAAATGTAATGCTAATGACTCACAAATAATTACTAGAAAATGGAAATCAACATCAAAACCAACTGTAATTGAAGTATTGAATACTGTAAAGAAAATAAAAGAATTAGAAGTGGGATATTTGAAAAGGGAAGGAGAAAATTACATTGAAATAAATGGAATTTATAGGAATAATACAATACAGTACAGTTCTTAGGAGGAGGAGGAGGCATGAGGTTTAAGGGAAGGAAGGAAGGAACTGAACAATTTATATAATGTTGGAGTGAATGATATTTATTAAAAACAAAACATATATGCATACTGCATGAAAATGTTACTATGATTTGTTTTTTCATATTTATGTGTATATACCTATGCCACTATTTAAAAGTGGGATTCAATAAAGGTGTTTAAAAAAATATCTGATCCGATGGAAGCCAGCTGCATTGTATATATGGAGAAAGTCCTGATTATGTCACAGGTGATCCGAATTTGATTAGTGGATTGGATTCATGTAAGAGTTGACTGTGGTGGATAGGAGTGAATTGCTGCTACAAGCTCACTGCTCCATGAATGGAGATGGTTAGGACCAGACATATGGATAATACCTAGCAGAAGCACTAGGTGGTGGTGGTGGAGGTGGTCAGCATTATAACTCTATTGCAGGAACTTCTAGCTATGTGGGACATATTGTTAAGGACTGGACATCTGCCAGTATACAGAGGCTTACTGGACACCTTCCTCATGTTTGTTTGTCTATTGGACATTCTTTTACATGCAGAACAAGTCATAGTCATAGCCTGTATATTTTTTGAGAGCTAGTGCTTAAAGGCCCTTGCTCATTCCTCTATGGAAAGCAGCTGCCTATCACTGAGCTTCTCTCATCCAATTAAAAAAGAAGAAAAAGTATACTAAAGTAGAAGCAACCCTGCCTTCAGCCTCTCTTTATCAGTTGGAGTCAGATGATTCTCTTCTTCTCTTTCGGCTGTTCCCGTTAGGGGTCGCCACAGTGGATCATCTGTTTCCATTACTTCCTGTCCTCTGCATATTGCTCTGTCACACTAACCACCTGCATGTCCTCTCTCACCACATCCATAAACCTTATCTTAGGCCTTCCTCTTTTCCTCTTACCTGGCATTCTCCATCCTTAGCATCCTTTTCCCAATATACCCAGCATCCCTCCTCAGCACATGTCCAAACCAACGCAATCTCGCCTCTCTGGCTTTGTCTCCAAACCGCCCAACCTGAGCTGAACCTCTAATATATTGATTCCTAATCCTGTCCATCCTTGTCACACCCAGTGCAAATCTTAACATCTTTAACTCTGCCACTTCCAGCTCTGACTCCTGCCTTTTTGTCAATGCCACTGTCTCCAACCCATATAACATAGCTGGTCTCACTACCCTCTTGTAGACTTTCCCTTTCACTCTTACTGGTACCCGTTTGTCACAAATCACTCCTGACACTCTTCTCCACCCATTCTGCCCTGGCTGTACTCTCTTCTTCACCTCTCTTCCATACTCACCATTACTCTGAACTGTTGATCCCAAGTACTTAAACTCATCCACCTTCGCCAACTCTACTCCATGCATCCTCACCATTCTTCTATCCTCCCTCTCATTCACACACACATATTCTGTTTTAGTCCTGCTCACCTTCATTCCTCTCCTCTCTAGAGCATATCTCCACCTCTCCAGGGTCTCCTCAACCTGGTCCCTACTCTTATTACAGATCACAATGTCATCTGCAAACTTCATAGTCCATCGGGCCTCCTGTCTGATCTCATCTGTCAACCTGTCCATCACCATTGCAAATAAGAAGGGGCTCAGAGCTGATCCTTGATGTAATCCCACCTCCACTTTAAATGGATCTGTCACTCCCACTGCAGACATCACCACTGTCATACTACCCTCGTACATATCCTGTACCACTCTTACATACTTCTCTCCCACTCCTGACATCCTCATACAATACCACAACTCCTCTCTAGGCACCCTATCATATGCTTTCTCTAAGTCCACAAAGGCACAATGCAACTCCTTCTGACCTTCTCTATATTTCTTTATCAACACTCAGAGCAAACATTGCATCTGTAGTACTCTTTCACAGCATGAAACCATACTGCTGATTGCTAATCATCACCTCCCTTCTTAACCTAGCTTCCACTACTCTTTCCCATAACTTCAAGCTGTGACTGATTAGTTTTATCCCTCTGTAGTTACTACAACTCTGCACATCACCCCTATTCTTAAAAATAGGTACCAAAACACTTTTTCTTCACTCCTCAGGCATCCTCTGACTTTTCAAGATTTCATTAAACAATCTGGTTAAAAACTCCACTGCCATTACTCCTAAGCACCTCCATGCTTCCACTGGTAAGTCATCTGGACCAACAGCCTTTCCATTCTTCATCCTCTTCATAGCTGTCCTTACTTCCTCCTTCCTAATCTGTTTCCCTATCCCCACATCATCCAACCTTCTCTCTCTCTCATTCTCTTCATTCACCAGCCCCTCAAAGTACTCTTTCCATCTGCTCAACACACTCTCCTCACTTGTGAGTATGTTTCCCTCACTATCCTTTATCACCCTTACCTGCTGCACATCTTTCCCAGCTCGGTCCCTCTGTCTAGCCAATTGGTACAGGTCCTTTTCTCCCTCTTTAGTGTCCAACCTTTCATACAACTCTCCATATGCCTTATCCTTAGCCTTCGCCACCTCTCTCTTTGCCATGCTTCTCATCTCCTTATACTCCTGTCTACTTTCTTCATCTCTCTGACAATCCCACTTCTTCTTCACCAGCCTCTTCCTCTGTATACTCTTCTGTACTTCCTCATTCCACCACCAGGTCTCCTTGCCCTCCTTCCTCTGTTCAGATGTCACACCATGCACCTTTCTAGCTGTCTCCCTTACCATCTCTGCTGTAGTTACCCAGCTATTCGGTAACTCTTCACTGCCCCCCAATGCCTGTTTTAACTCTTCCCTGAACTCCACCTCACAGTCACCCTTTTTCAGCTTCCACCATTTGATCCTTGGCACTGCTCTCACACTTGTCCTCCTCTTCTTGATCACCAACATCATCCTACAGACCACCATCCTATGCTGCTTAACTACTCTTTCTTCTGTTACCACTTTGCAGTCTTCAATCTCCTTCAGACTGGCCCTCCTGCATTGGATATAATCCACCTGTGTGCATCTTCCTCCACTCTTGTACATTACCCTATGCTCCTCCCTCTTCTTAAAATATGTATTCACCACAGCCATGTCCATTCTTTTCGCAAAATCCACTACCATCTTACCTTCTGCATTCCTCTCCTTAACACCATACCTGCCCATCACTTCCTCATCCTCTCCGTTCCCTTCACCAACATGCCCATTGAAATCCACTTCAATCACCAGTCTCTCACCCTTGGGTACTCTCACCACCACTTCATCCAACTCACTCCAAAATTTTTCTTTCTCATCCATTGCACACCCAAGTTGAGGAGCGTATGCACTAACAACATTCATCATTACACCATCAATTTCCACCTTCATAAACATCACTCTATCCGACACTCTTTTCACCTCCAAAACACTCTTGGCATACTGTTCCTTCAGGATAACGCCTACCCCATTTCTCCTCCCATTCACACCATGACAGAACAATTTGAACCCGCCTCCTATACACCTGGCCTTACTCCCCTTCCATCTGGTCTCTTGCACACTCAATATATCAACCTTTCTTCTCTCCATCATATCAGCTAGCTCTCTCCCTATACCAGTCATACTGCCAACATTCAAAGTTCCTACCCTCACTACTACACTCCTAACCTTCCTCCTCTCTTTCTGCTTTCGGGCATGCTTTCCCCCTCTTCTTCTCCTTCGGCCAACAGTAGCCCAATTTCTGCCAGCACCCTGTTGGCTAACAGTACTGGTGGCATCAGATGGTGTCAGGTGGAGTCAGATGATTCTGCTGTGGCCATTTCCAAGTCCCCTGACCATCAGAATCTGAAGCAATCCTGCCTTCAGCCTCTCATTATTGGTTGCAATCCGATGATTCTGTTGTGGCCATTTCTGAGTCATCTGGCCATCAGTCTGTGGTTCACAACTCTTCTGGTGCTGCTCCACAGAATGATGGTCTAAAGGATCAGGAACAAGGCATGTCATCCTCAACTGGATGTCAGGTTGTCGCTGAGAAAAGAGAATACCACTTTCAGATATTGGACGATCTGGATGGGATATAGCTACTTTTTGTTTGGGAAGACATAACTGACTCTATTATGAAAGCTTGGAGGGGGTCCAAATGGAAAGATGATACAATCAGCAAGCAAAGGAGAGTGGTATTGCTGGAAGTGAATTAATCTTCAAGTCTTGGTGGGTCCCCTCATGAGGTGGACACTGTCTTTACAAAATCTCACCAAGATGACATTGATATATAGGCTGTACTTTATATAACATATATTGTGGACAGAAGTAGGTTAAAAAATAAAAAAGAAATCTGGGTGCACAAGTCCCAGGCTAAAAAAGTGCCCAATCCTGGTATGTGCACTGGTGCCAGGACTAGAAAAAATGAGTGTAGAATCCTCAAGACATGGAAAATTTTGCTTGACAAAAAATCCTCATTGCTAACTACGTTCAGTACTCTTTTTGGCAGGTTCAGATTTTTGAGAATGCCATTTGGGATAAATTCTGCCAGCGAAGTCTTTCAACATGCAATGGAGCACATTTTTTCTGGGTATCCATGTGTTGTTATAGTAGTTGATCTTTTAGTAGGAGGTAATGGTGAAGGTGAGCATGGCAGAAACCTCACAAAAGTTCTGGAAAGAGCATGTGAAGTGAATCTTAAGCTGAATCCTCAGAAGTGCAAGTTCAGGTTATGAGAAGTTACTTATATTGGTCATTTGTTTACCAGTTCAGGCTTACGACCAGACTCTTCCAAGCAAGCAGCTATTCTTGAGATGCCAGCTCCAGACAATGTTCAAGCCCTTCAATGTTTTCTTGGCATGGTTAACTATCTAGGCAAGTTCATTCCAGACTTGAGCCAACTAGCAGCACCACTCAGAGAGCTGACATGTAAAGATGTATCTTGGTCATAGTTGGAATAACACCAGAGAGAATTTGATGTCCTGAAACAGAGCATCGCCAGTCTGTCAACTCTTAGATACTATGATGTTCACAAACCAACTACTCTGTCTTGTGATGCTTCAAAGTTTGATCTTGGTGCAGCCATTCTTCAAGAGGGTCAACCTGTTGCCTGTGCATCCAGAACTCTAACCCAAACTGAAATGCACATGCTCAGATACAGAATGAGCTCTTGGTAATTGTGTTTGCATGTTACAAGTTCCATGATTTTATTTATGGTTGACCTATCCAGACAGAAAAAGATCACCAACCTCTAGTGACTATTTTGAGAAAGCCTATGCATACAGCTCCAGCCAGATTGCAATGTATGATGTTGAGATTGCAAAAGTATCATTTCAGTCTTGTCTACACAAGAGGTAAATTTCTTTATCTTGCTGATACTTTGTCCAGATCATCCAGAAATACCGCTGAACAGCATGAGAATGAGAAACTTGATTTTGAAATCATGGAAATGAGAAATTTTTCTTACACACATATTGATGAGCTTAGAAGTCATACAGCCTCAGATCCTGTTTTACGAAATCTCAACTACTTTATCAATCGAGGATGGCCGTCAAAGCAATCTAGTTTACCTCAAGAAGTGCAACCTTATTTTCCTTGCAGAGATGAGATTTTGTCTGACAATGGTATTGTCAAGAAAGGTCCAAAACTGATTGGTCTAAAGTCTTGGCAACAAGAGTATATTACTATCTTGCATTGTGGCCACCAAGGAACTGATTCTACTAAAAGGAGGGTGAGAGGACTAATATTTTTGCCCTCTATGTCACAAGACATTGAGAGAATATTTTCACCTTGTTCTGTATGAAATAGTACAAACCCACATCAACAGAAGAAACCACTTCAGCTAAACCAGATTCCTGAACTAGCTTGGTCAACAGTAGCCACTGACATCTTTGAATGGAATGGTCAACATTACTTGGTGTTGGTAGACTCTTATTCCAATTGGTTTGAGATTGACCTATTTCCTAATCTAGTGTCCAGTACTGTCATTACTAAGATGAAGCATCATTTGCAGTCCATGGTAGTCCACACAAAGTTATTTCTGACAATGGCACACAGTTTACTAGCCATCAAATCAAAAGATGCACCAAAGAGTGGGGCTTTATCCATGTTATGAGTAGTCCTGAGTACCCACAGTCAAATGGTTTTGCAGAACTTGCAGTTCAGAGTGCAAAACAATTACTAGAGAAGTTGAAATGAGAAAATAGTGATGTTTTCCTGAATCTCTTGAATCTCAGAAATATTCCTTGGACAAACCAGAACTACATTACCAGTCAGCAGTAGTTTATTGGTTCCAAGTGCTAAGAACAACAGATCAGTGAAAGTCCATCTGTTAAAAAAAATGCCTATCCCAGAAGTCTTATTATGATAGATCCAGCAAACTGCTCAATCCATTACATGAAGGAGAGAGAGTGAGAATGCAAACATGCAAAGGTCATGATCAGATTGGAGTTGTCAAAAGTGTATGTCCAGAGCCAAGATTGTACATTGCGGGATCACAAGGAGTAGAGTTTAGGTGGAATCAGAAACATTTGATGCCAGTGTCTGAGCGTGTACCACAGCACCTAGCCTGTGAGAAAGTTTCTTTCTCTCAGAGTGAGTTATCCAGCATTCCAGTTCTAGAGGACATTCCAGTAAATATCCTTGTTCCTGAGATGAATCCTGAAATTCTTGATAAGAGTTGTTCACCGAAGACTGCCCCTGTTGCTAAACCCAGTTCTGATTACTATATTAGTAGATCCGGTTGCATTTCCAGACCATGTTACAGATACATGGCAACTTGGACACAAACATTGTGTTTGTTTCTGATGTTTATATTATTGCATGCTTTATTCTAATGTCATTTCATTGAGGGCAATCTATTTAAGTGGGAGGATGTAGATCAATATGTGTGTACATCTTTAAGAAGCTTTCTAGGGGCTTGCACAAGTGTATAAATACTGAGCATGTGCAAGCTTGACTGCCATTTTGTAGTAAGCTGTTGAGATGTAAGCATGTATGTCTGTGTAGTCTGTCAATTGATCAGTTTGTTTATATTTGTAATGCTGCTATCTATCCTGATGTGTTTCTGTGTAATAAAGCATATAAACAAACTACCCCACCTGTTCCTCATCTATACTAGAGAGGGACAAGTGACAGTACTCCAGAGCCTTCAGTAGGAAACCAGTACAAAAGTTCAGTTGGAGTAGCACAGTAAGGGGAGGAGCAGTAAACAGTGACAACTCTCGCGCAGTGTTGTGGAGTAATAGGCCAGTGAGTTCCTATATGAAGGAGCAATGGATGAAGCAGGATGCAGGTGAAGAGAATATGTCAAAGGAAGATGTTCTAGAACTTTCTGTAGAATTCCTGGAGGAAACAGAGAACAAAGAATGTGCCCTCAGTTTATAAGAAAATTATCTAAGGAAGAGTTGCTTGATTTAATAGAGATGGATAAACATATTAAGATTGATGAACGAAATAGATTACATAAAGTCAGTAAGACCCAAAATGTTAGCAGTCTGATAAAACAAATAAACACAGTAATCAAGACTATTAGCAGAAATGTATGTGATGTAACAGAAGTAAATTGAATATATTACTATGCAGCTAATTTAATAACAGATAAAGTCTTACCACAAAAATACAGGGCAGTAAGGGAAAGGAAGAGAAGAAATCAAATGCTATCATGGAAGTATCAACTAGAGAAAAATATAAAGCAGTTAAGGCAAGAAATGTCACTGTTAGAAGAGTATAGAAGAGGGAGAAGATTAACAAAAATACTTAGAAAGATAGACATGATAAAAGCAACGTGCAGTATCAGAACAGACCAGGATCTTTATCATACAGTATTGCAATTTAAAGATATCAGTGTCGCAAAAGGAAATACTGCCAGCCCAGCTATCTGGAATTTTGTAAATAATTAGATGTCATTTGTCAATATTAATATGATTTATATAGAAGTGTGAGAGAAGGAGATACTGCCAGCACAGCTATCTGGAATTTTGTAAATAGTCATATGTCATTTGTGAATATCAGCATGATGTAATTGCTGGTGTTACCATTATATTAGAATTTCATATTTTGTATGTATCAAACTACTGGTACAAAAGTATGTGTTGAACAGGGTTTGTACAGTACTGAGCTTAAAAGATGCATCCACAGTGTATCCTACTGGAACATGGAAGATTAACTGCAAAACATAAGAATAGTTGAGATTGAAGTACTTTATTGCTGAGCCATAAACAACAGATGTTATCTTTCAGTTTCAGTCAACAGGAGACAGGATGTCTATACTAGGGGACTCTCTGTGTTGCCTTGAAAGAGAGATAATTACTAGGCTTGAGAGGCAGAAGTGTTTTATTGTTTTAGGACTTCCAGGATCTGCAAACATCTGAGGAAAAGCCTTTATGTATTTTTCACAGGGGGATGCTAAATGAAGGCAGTTTCTGACAATAGGGGGTTTAGCTTGGGAAGGTAAGTCAGGTGACAAAAAGTGATGTCATTCAAGCTAACCCAGAAGCAATATTTGGTATTAATTTAAGAACACTCTGAGACAGAGAGAGGGTATTTTGTATTTGTCTTTGACCTAACAGCATCAGCTAGGAAACATCCACTCACCACTTCTGCCTGCTTGTTGTCCTGTAAGTTTTCAGGACATAGTAACTTTTTTTAGATTCAGATAGGAATATAGGAAAGTATAGCATAGCTGTTTTCTTTATTTATTTAAGACTGTCCTGCAATGTTGTTTTAAATATTTCCTGTGAATTTGAACTCTGACATAACTGATTACTTACTGAGTATCGTCTTGTTCTTTTATTATTTATTAAATATATTTAAACCTATCATTGTGGCTGATATCTGTGAGACATATTTAAGCTCTGAGATTACTTGCATATTTATTTGGTGACACTGTGGTCCACTCCTAATAGCCTTGCTCTTGGTCAAACTACCATTTGGATTAATAGTAACATTACACAGTAAGATTGGACACCCTTTGCTAAGGGCCTTAAAGTAGCTGATAAAGAGTTGTCTGGTGGCAGTGATAACTACCTTATGGTCTGGGCAAAAGGGGGCATAGCTGGTAAACCTGTGCTGGCCTTTTCCTGGTGTGTGTGTGTGTATAAATTAAATCTCAAAATGTGTGTGTGTGTTATCTACTTGGGCAGGGACATGAAGTACTGTTTGGACAGAGAGGGTGCTGGAGGTCTTGGCTTGACCCCACAGCTGAGATCTTAACCCTATAGCTGTGCCAGTGGGGAGTCTTACTGGGGATCTGGGGAAAGAGTGAGAAATCAGCCCCAAACTGACTGTGATCTCTGTGTGCTCTTAAGGGAAATTGCACTTTACTTTGTGTGTACTTGTCATCCTCCTATGTGTGTACGTTCCCCACTTTTGCCAGTGGTGAGGATTAAAGCTCCTTGAATACTGGGCCTGTGTTGGGGCATTACAATCAGCACAGGTGGAAAAACTTTGAAGATTTGCAGATAAATATAAAGGAAAGGTACAAAATAAGCAATTCACTGATTACCCAAAATGTTTTATAGGGAATTGGGAAACAAAGCAAAAGGAATATAAACACCACAAAAAGAAGAAATAGACACATTTTGGAAAAGTATCTATGAAGACCCTGTGGAACATAACAAAGATGCTGAAATGATAGAAGTAAAAGAAACAGTATGAGGTTCAGATGTACAGGATGTGAAATGGGATGAAGTAACGGCCAGAGATTTGAAACATAGATACATAAAAATCAGTGTACACCAAGATTACATATTCCTCATTCTGAAAGAGGTATTGACCTCCTTGAAATTGATTACATGTGTAGATCTGCAGTTGTAGGACTGCATACATATCTGCTGACCTCATCAGATCCAGGAGTAGTGAAAGTTTTGAAACTTGAAGAGAGCAAGTCTATGATGACTTCCCTGCTTAGTTTAGCAAAAGGATATTGGTGTCAAGCAGGAATGGAAACGAAGCCAGACGTAGACTAAAATCAGGTAGCAACTGAATGTGCCAAAAAGGCAAAAGAAAGTATATAAGGAGAATGATCAGATGAGAAGGCAAGAAATGTGGAAAAGGCATAAATAGATTAGATGTAAGTACAAAAAACTCCTGGAACAACCTAATGCCAATCAGGATCTGACGCAGGAATGGTTAAAGAGAGGTGAATTTAAACCAAAAGATAAAGGGTTATATTGGTGGCCCTGGATCATGGACTATATACATGTTTGTTTACAAAGCCCATTCAGCACATGGGAGAAACAGACACATACAAGTTCTGTAAAATGGAACTGAAAACAGTTTCACATCCTGTTGCTGGGTGTGATACACTAACAGCTGAGGGACTGTATACTGAAAGTCATAATAACATGGCAAGACTGCTGCATTGGTGAATGTGTAAACATTATAATATTGAAGTAGCTCAGAAGCATTGAAAGATGAGACACAAAGAATTATAGAGAATTATGAAGGTTATATCACATGGGATCACACATTACCCAAAGTTCAAAAAATAGATAAGAGAAAACGAGATATTGTAGTCCATGAAAAGAAGATAAAAGTAGAATTGATCACTGAATTTGCTACACACAGTGACTACAGTGCCTTACATACAGAAACACTGAAAGTTACAAAATACCAGGATATGCAGGCAGAAACCTGGGCAGTATGGAAGTAGGCTACTCAGACAGTTCCAGTAGTAGTAGGAGCAATGAGTTTCATAAAAAATAATTTACAGTTTTATTTAGATATGTTACCGATACATGTAACTTTGTATGAATTGTAGAAGATAGTTCTGGGCACATACAGGTGGTGTGAAGAACACCTTTGGCTAACATAAAAGAATGAAACAATACCAATTTCATCAACTTTAATCTTACTTTGAGTTAGGAATGGGGTCCATTCTAGTCACGGTATTTGAACCCAAAAGACTTGGAGAAATTAAACCGAGGTTTGGGCATCCAATATGTCAAATGCCATTAACTTGGATATCAAAAGAAAAAAGTCACATTAAACAAAACACCTTTCATTCTGGCTAGTGCTACAGGTTCTAGGCATGATTGGTATAGTTTTTAAAAGGGCTTTTCAGGATATTCCAATCACTGCAATCTTCTCGATTGCCTGCATACTCGAAAAGGAAAAGATTCCCATCTTAATGTCAGGATGATATTCCTTCAGAATACGAAGAAGAGGGTCTTAATTATGCATCTCAAGTCTCTTCAGCTGTTTACTTTGAGTCAATGTCTGAGGAGAGCATTTCTTTTTCAGACACTATTTCCATAATGAAGGAATTTTTTTTCATTTGGAGGAAAACAAATGTCTGAGATCCAGAAAGGGTACTATGAACTTCTTCATGTAAATTGCCCTACATCCCTTGCTATATCATTAGTTATAAGGGCCCTAGATGTTGCATTTAACTTCACATGTTCTTTACCTGATTGCCAACTTTCTTCACCTAAAAAGTCTGATAGGCTATATGAAGTGCTTGAATCTTATAAATATTGGTTTAGAAACCATTTGGCAAACCCTGCTGTCATTTTCCTGAATAAAGATGGATCGTCAAACCTTTCATTTTTTTCTGACCCACTAACTACTAACAGAGATGTTCCAGCTTTGACAGATATGACAAGAAAGTGTATATGTCTTCTACCTTGGCCGTTAGAATAATAATCTGCAAAATTTATGTGACCAATTTCTGCCTTGCAATTTTTTTTTTACATGAATTAGGTAATCTCCAATTTACTTCCTTCATAAGCTACATTTATCCTGGTCAGCATGTTTTCTTCAGTTTCCCAAGTCACTAAACACACCCTCAAGTGTTTTATGATGATGCTGATGTAGGTTTCAGAGCTGCTGCTACAGGCTGCGTTATGCAAAGATATGCTTAGATCACACTATATTAGTCTCCTTGAAGATGTGAAAGCATATATCCTAAATTCCTCTTTAGACAAAGAGGTTTTGTTTGGCAACTCATCTTCTAAAATCAAAATGGTTTTATGAGAGAGAACTTATTCAGGGATTTAGGCATATTTTCCAATCACTTTAGCTAACAGATCTAGGAGACGCTCTCTCTGATACCCTCCCTATGTGAGGAATAAATACACCTTGTTGAAATTTCCAGAAGTTTATTCAGTTAAGCAGGTAGATGGATGAGTGTTTTTGTTCTAATGGGTCACAGGTGCGATATCAGACTTCACTCGACCCCTCTGGATTACATCTGTTTTCTGTTCCAAGTATAGTTGGAACTATTCCTTCAGTCTAAAGTCCTTTAAACCTAGACAGCAGAAGTCAGGGAAACAATATTAGAAAAAAGTGGCAAGGCCATACCAAAAAAAAAAAAAATGCATTGCACCCCAGGGTCCTTTCCAAACAATGAAATCTGTATGACTATGTGACTTTTCTTTCCCTCCTGTGGCCATCCATGCAAATTAGAGAAAATTATGTCCCTTTCCTTTTCAAGTCAGATTACCTATGATTATCGGGTGCTGGATGTCATACAACAGGGTTACAACTGTCAGTGGTAATCTTATCCTCCAAAGTTGAGAATTACTCATCCAAAAAAAATTAGACCCATTTGTTTCTTCCCATTCTCTCTCAAATGCTAGCAGAAGCATTGTTAGAACCAATCCTTCATTTACAGCAAGGGAGAGGAGTTTAGGGCACTTGGAGACCTGCACTGGATCTTTTCTTACTAAGTCTGTGTCTATATGTGCCATAATGCAAAATGCTTTCCCTACAGACTTTGTTTCCCCTAATTCTTCCAAAGTCTTATTTTATGAACATAAATCTCAAAGATGATCATCATCACATTCCAATTCACAAGGATATCAGACCTGTCTGTATCACCTTTATTTTTTTGCCCTTTGTTTTTTCTACAGTTCTATGTACAAACAGAAAATGATTGATTTCAACAATTGGCTAAGTTTCTGGTGTCATTCCAAGGGGAACCAGTATCTGTCTGTCTGGGATGACATGATTGACAGACCTTGATGCTTTGCCAGAGATGGCTTACCTCTGTCACCCCTGTGCTTCTGGTTATTGACCAAGGCTCTTGCCACCCCTATATTGCCTTTTTTAGACAGTGTTCCAAAGACCAAATTACCACCATAACAAACTACAAACAAATGCAATCTGAAGGTCATGCTGCTCAATGCTAGAAGTCTAAATCTCAAAATGCACTCGCTCGAAGCACTCCTTAAAATGACGAACATCGACATTTTTGCTGTAACAGAGACCTGGTTCAAGGCAGCAGAAAGCACGCCTACACTACCAGGTTATAACTCCTTCCACACCTTTCGGCCCCAGAACTTGGACCGAAGCTCCAAAGGTGGTGGTGTTTCCATATTCATAAAGGATGCACACACCTCCAGACTGGTAGCCTAACATAACACATCAGAGATACTTCAGGTGCAGCTAACATTGGGTAAGACAGCAATTCAGGTCGTAGCCTGCTATAGGTCACAAACCATGTCCCAAGACTCACACTCCACATTTCTAAGCACCCTGGAGAATATTAGGGCCCAACCTAACACTTTCATACTAGACAACTTCAACTACCCCTCCATTAACTGGGAAAACTACTCATGTACCAATACATGTGCCCAATGTTTCCTGGAGTTCATTAATTCCAATGCCCTGGACCAGCTCGTTCTTACCCCCACTAGAGGTAGCAACATCCTTGACCTGATCATTACTAACATGGGTGACTGTTGCTCTACACCAATAGTCAGCTCCTCCCTGGTTAGATCTGACCACAAACTAATCACCTTGGAAATCCACCCTCCCCACCGCAAAGGTAACCACCATGAAAAACTTCTCCGAAGCTAACTATGAGCTCCTAAAAACAGAGGTGGCTAACTTCACGGCACCCACGCAAATGGAGAATAGTTGCATGACCACTGAATCATATGCCAAGGCACTGTACGAACACGCAGACTAATGCATGGATCTCGCTATACCCAATAGAAACAAGACAATCTCCTCCAAAAAAAGGAAGCCAATCTGGTGGTCCCCTGCCATAAACAAACTCTACAACAGAAAGAGGAAACTGATGCGGAATAAGGTGAAGTCCCAAGACTGGAAAAACTCCCTTATCAGCCTCAACAAAAAGTTGAGATCCCCTCATCAAATCCTCTAAAGCTAGCTATGAAGACAGAATTGCAGCAGATAGTAAAGACAACCACAAGGCCTTCTATAGTTATGTAAAGAATCTCCACGGCAATACCCAGATTTGCTCTGAGCTACTGCACAATGGTACCTCCTATACTGAGACAACAGATATTGCCAATATACTGGCTGACAGATTCAGTGCCAACTTTATCCCTCTCACCCCACCAAATGACCAATCACAATACCAGTAGATTGCCAGGCACCCAGTATTACTGCTGTACAGGTTAAAACAGCACTGTCCAAGGCCAAGAATACAGCTTCTATGGGACCTGACAATATCCCTGGCTGTGTTCTACATGAACTACGGAGTGAACTGGCACCTCATCTGTGTGCCCTGTTCAATCACAGTCTCACCTCAGGCTTTGTCCCTACTGAATAGCGCACTCCTACAGTCATCCCACTCCACAAAGGAGGAGCAACTACAGACCCTGGGAACTATCACTCCATTAGCCCGATGAGTCTGATAGGCAAAGTTATGGAACACATCATCATGGACCTAACAAACAAGTTTATAGGGAATCTCCAAACTCTGGATCCCACACAGTTTGTTTTTTGAAGGGTAGATCGTGCCTGCTTAACTTGGTCGACTTCTTTGAGTCAGCCACCAGAGGTGTGGATGAAGGCAAGGTGGTTCATACAGCCTACCTTGATCTGGCCAAGTCCTTTGATGCCATTCCCCACTCAGGAATCATAGAAAAACTCACTAAGCTAGGCATCAACCCCTATATCACTAGGTGGGTTGCAAACTGGCTCACAGATAGAACCCACAGTGTGAAAGTAGCTTACTCCAAGTCAGACTGCCGACCAGTCACAAGTGAAGTCCGACAGGGTTTGTCCTGGGTCCTCTCCTGTTTGGTATCTACTTCTCTGAAGTCCAGGCCAACACAAAGAGACTGTGGCTAACAAAGTTCGCAGACTATTATTAACTCCCCAAGTGATGTTGACATCCTCCAGAATGGCCTCACTGAGACCAATGACTGGTATCAGAACCATGGCCTTAAGCTCAATGCCAAAAAATGTGTTGTCATCCCCTTTGGGAATAACACAGTTCCCGTGAATTACCACATTGATGTTAGTCCACTGAACACAGAAGGCGTTATAAGAGATCTGGGAACACAGGTTGACAGCAATGTCTCTTTTGATCACCACAGTGCCACTGTGGTCAGAAAGTCCTTCTATGTGGCACATCTCATTACTAAGGGTTTTGCATCCAGAAAGAAAGAGGTCACTGTCTCCCTCTACTCTTCCCTCATTAGGCCAATCATTGAGTACAATGCCCTATTTGGCATGTACCTCACTTGACACCTGCAACAACTGGAGAGTCCACAAAAGTACCTCACAAAGAGGATCCTAGGTCTTAAACACTTGTCCTATATGGACAGACTCAAAAAACTCCAACTATTCTTTGCCTCATATCGCCTACTTAGAAGTGATCTGTGCTTGACTTACAAAGCCATGTTTGACCCAGATCTACATCTAAAGAAATCCCAATCTCTCCACACCACATGCTCCAGAGACCTCAACCTCATTACCACAATCAACAGAACATACTGGAGGGACAGGTTCGTAATCTAGAGACTGCCCATAGTACCGAATAGACTTCCCAAACATGTCAAGCAGAGAGCATCTCGCAGACCCTCTTCAAGAGAAATCTTGATGAGTGTATGGGAAATAGAAAATTCACCCCGGGGATAACTCCAGTGGCTCTACTCGACAGAGGCACTGGGAACTAAGGTCAGGTGGCACAATGCCAGGGTAATCCTATGACTAGGCTTGTAAAGGCCCCAGGGCCATTAGCCTAATGCACACCTATGAATACACACCTATGACTCTATGGATATCCTGCAAAGTGCCTTGCACCAGTAAGTGCCTTTTGCAGATTGCAAGAAACACATATCTATCCACATTTGGATGATTGCTTTATTTTTGCAGAATTCTTTTGAAATTCCCAAATATCCTTTTTCTTCATAATAAATCTGATTCAAAGTATAGGACTCAAACTCAACCTGGAAAAATCTTCTCAAATACTTTCTAACAGACTTTCTGTTTATTCCTATACATTTATTAAGACACCTTTATTTAAGTCTCCTTGTATTCCAGTAAAGAAACCCTCCTTTATGCTTTTCTTTACAAAACATTCATGTTCTCTATGATTTAGGTGAATTTCCTGTAACATTATTATATGTGATTACTATTGTAAATAGAAGTCAGTATCTTGTCCTGTAACTTTATGCAATACTACCTTTTAGTTTCCATTTAATAATATGTTGTTTTTTTATTTATTTATCATTCAGTTCTCTTTTACTCCTTCATTCCCCATTGCCATAAAACTGTTATTAAAAGTAACATAATGCAGTTTACAGTTTGAAAACAAAGTGCACTTTCATCAGAGAGCATACAGAATAGCTCCCCCTGAGGTAAATATAAACTTTGATTTTTAAGTAAATTCCTTCAGATGAAATGTTAAACTGAGCCTCCTCCCATCTGGCTGAGTTGGTGATAGCTCAGAGGATGTAAAAGATCCCATGGTACTTGTAAAATACAGTAGGGGTTGCCTTATTTATGTATATTTTAATACATCACACCCCTTCCATTCACATTTGTACAATATTTACAAGTATTTCACATCTTCAGTTTCACAAACTTTAACATCTTTCATTGATACCATCTTTTTCTCCACAGCAATCTGTTTATGTCAGCGAACACAGAATCACTCCTATTGTTGTTATACAGTGATTCATCATATCTTCTTTTCCACAGCACTCATAACGTTACTGTAATATCTTATCCCATTGTCAACGTCACATTTTTTTATTTTTTGTGTTTTCTATATAATATTATATTCAGGTTTATATTTTTTGAAAACCTTATTCAAATTTTAGAAAACATTAAAAAATTAATTAATTTTACAATCCATAAAATAATACTTTGTTAGTTTCCTCTTCTTCATTACAGTGATTGCATTTTCTTTCCTCCATTGTTTTATATTACTTGATACTTTTTACAGGGAACTTATCCGTTATTATACAATTCCTCCTCTAAAACGTGCACGCTGATTGGCCAGCCCAACCAGCGTGCCCGTTGTAAATCCCTCAATATACTAACGGAAAAAGGTCCGGTCGCCTGGACTTTTTCCATTAGTATAAAACACTGTCTCGCTATGTTAAAATAGTTTAACATAGCGATACAGGTTTAAAAAAAGCAACGCAGATCTCCGTTGCATTTTTTAAAGCTGTCTCGCTATGTTAAACTCCTTTAACATAGCGACACAGTGTATAAAAAGCAACGGAGATCTTGCGATCTCCGTTGCATTTTTAAACCTGTTCGCTATATTAAATGGGTTTAACATAGCGAGACAGCTTTAAAATAAGTAACGGAGATCTCCGTTGCTTATTTTAAAGCTGTCTCGCTATGTTAAACCCATTTAACATAGCAAAACAGTAAAAAGCAACGGAGATCTTGCGTTCTCCGTTGCTTTTGCCCACAGCTCTGATGTACTGCGTAGGCATGCGCAGTACATCAGAACTGCCGCGGAATACCAGACAGCTGCGGAAGGGCAGCAAAGAGGCATTATACAATGCCATTATTTAAGAAAAGTAATTATTTCTTTTCTTAAATAATGTCATTAATATAATAATAACGCCTGGGTGTGGTAATGCTGGATTACCCACGGTTGTCTTTGTTTCGCCCTCGGGACCAAACCACGCCAACCGTGGGTAAATCCAGCATTACCCACACCCAGGCGTGGGTTATTGCTATAATAATCTCCACAAAAAAACAAACAAACAAACAAACAAAAAAAAACTCTAGCCTAATAAAAATCTTCAAATCTTTCTCTTCTATTTTTATTGCTTTTTACCCCATCCTTATGATCGTTCCATAGATATATTAAATATTATCTCTCCATTATTATATTTTGTCATTCCCTTCTTTCTTTTTAACATAATCAGCTTTAATTTTCCTTAACTTTCACTTATCATATTCTTTTCCCCTGCACCATCTCTTTTTCTTACTTCTTTTCATTTTTTCATCTCACCATAGTTCATATGTAATATATCCCTATCAGACTATTTATTTACTTTCATATATTTTATACTCAAAAAATGTATAAACACCAAAAAAACAAACAAAAAAAAAAAAAAAACACTGGATTTTTAAACCTCTTATTTCCATTTTATTATTTACAATTCCTCGTCTAACTGGATTAAGAGTTGATTCTCACATAAAACAAAAATAATCTAACAATTATGTTTCCAGTTTTGCAGGAAACATATATACATTTCCCAAAATTCCTAACTTCCCCAGTATATGCATATTTAACATTTATGCCTTTTTAAAGGATAAATAGAAAATTTTCTGACAGCTAACTTATTTATTTTCTTTATTCTTTATTTCATCCAGAATTTCTCTCCATTGTTCTGACATTTCCCGCTTTCACCAAACCTAATTGCTAATATTTTATCTTATTTCTAGTAATTTATATGCTAGTTATCTTCATTATTAATTTAAACTATTTTTAATTTTTGAGCTGTTTAACCTTAATCTAGCTTTATTTAACCCCCTTTCTATCCTTCTTAAAGTTTCCCTCATCCATACTATATTTTTCGCTACAATAACTAAATTATCTGAATATGAAATGCACACAGGTATAGTTAAATCTTTTTCCATTTCATATCCTGCTTCTCTCATTTCACCAATGCATATTTATATCATTAAATTCCTGACTAACAGAAATAAACACATACTTATCAGATACTGTTGTTTACCATTTTAGTCTTTATTTTCTTTTCTAATCAACCATTTACTGTATCTTTCACTGAAAACATCCCATAACACTTCTTGATACTTCTATTTTTCTCCCAACTCAGTAATCACCTAAAATATCCCACATTGTTTCATGACTTATTGAATCAAATGCTTTTGCTACATCACGCACAAGCAGCCTTACATCTTTATTCTCCCTTAAAACAGCATGAATTACTTCTATTATTAACATTCTTTCACTTGTTTTCCATTTACTTCACCTACTCCTCCCCTAATTACTTTTCCCCAAAAAAGTCCTAATTCTTTTTTTGCATTATTTTCTTAAAGATTTTATAATTAGTTTTCTCAGTATTATTGGCCTCATATTCTTAATATATTTTTGTTATCTTCCTTTCATCTCAATTTAATCACCGCAGCACATATATTGCCATCTTCTTTACCTTCCTCTAACCCTTCATTACTTCCTTTTCATCATGCAAGAATGTCTAGAAATGGTAGAGTCAGGGTTTATGAGTTGAAAGGTGCCTTCCTCTACATGAGGGATGAGACACTTGGAAGCATTTGAAATGGGCGATGCAGTAGTAGGTTGATGAGAGAACTTATTGACATCTTCTGAAGAGTTGGAGGCAAAGGACAAATTAGAACATTACTTAAAGAATCTGCACCAAGAAGAGTGAGGGAAGTCTTGGGAATTGATGAGATAGTACAGCAGTATGCATGCATGTCTTTTAAGGGGATACCTGGATCAGCTGTTTGGAAGGTATTTTGGCATCCGACATTGATACAAACTTATGAAAGTATGGAAGTTTTATTTTACATCCTTCTATGGCGTAGAGATGTGTGTGGGCATTAAAAGACTTTGACGTGGGAGTATCTAAGTTGGTCTCGAGTAGTCCCAAAAATGTTCATAGTTCTGAACAAGTGGAGGAGGAAAGGAGAAATGGAAATGATTATTATCTCTTATACTGTGATACAGGTTGCTACAGTAACATCCAGCAAGACTGTCGCATTCCAGAAGGTGACAAGGGAAGGGGACACCATCAGAAAGCCTGAAGAATCCTTCTTTCCTCTGTGAAAGAACCAGTGGAGGAGTAGGAATGTGTTCCTCTGCTCATGGACTCTGGAGGGAAAAAACCCTTGGAAATATTAGTGATGAAATAATGGTCATGTCAGTCTAAAGCAAGTCCAGGCCACTGAAAACAAAGGACAGAGAGAGAGTACAAGAGAGAAGGAGCTGTATCACTGTGTCCAGCCAAAGATTCTTAAGAGAGAAAAAGAGTCAGGTTAGATCCCAAGCCGTAGTTCTAGGGAAAGAAAAATTAACTCTACGGTGGAACTATGTAGGGATTTGTAAAATAGGACCAGATGCAAATCTATGAGCTAAACCTGTATAGTGGGCCAGAAAAGTGGAACTAGTCTCAGAGAGTAATTTCATGGAGCCAAGATAGACAGTGACTGTCCAGAACGCTATGCTTGTTGAGCATATACAAACGGGAGGAAAAAGTGCAAAGTCTACCCAGGCAGAGTCAAAAAGTCATAGCCCAATCCCTGCCTATAGAGCCACTACAGACTCTACAATTGGCACACTATTCCAGTAGAAAAGAAAGAGGGGAGCCATACCTCTAAACCTCTCAACTCAAGAAATCTGAACCAAACCTTATATGATGGTGATCAAGGGCACAAATTATGAGCATATCTTAAATATTGTTACGAGTGAAAAATGTATTTTAATTTGCTTGCTCTGCTCCTATGCTGTGCTGGATCCAAAGTCTTCTTAAGACACACAATCTTGCTGTGCTGTTTACTGCTGAATCAGTCAGAAAACTTTGCATGACTCCATCTGTAGTCTGTTTAAAGCACCAAGCCTTTCAAATTGCACACTGATAAAGAAATATATTTTGCAGCTATAAGCACAGTTACAAATAACTTATTTTATAACAAACGACACGTACTATTTCTGTCAGATTGTATCATATATTAGTTTTCCTTCATTACAGATATGAATGATGACAAATACAAAATACATCTCTCTGTCCTTCTCTCACATAACTGAATTACTATAATAGTTATATAGAGTGCTAGTCACGCACATA
This sequence comes from Protopterus annectens, assembly GCF_019279795.1. Lineage (NCBI taxonomy): Eukaryota > Metazoa > Chordata > Ceratodontiformes > Protopteridae > Protopterus > Protopterus annectens. The sequence goes on from NC_056740.1 coordinate 310,335,073, forward strand.
GATGATGTTATTTCCTCTTGGTATCTTTTTTGGCCTTCTATGGGAAGTCACATAATGTCTGTTTTTAGACTTTTCTATTGTCCTTTTGTGGTTTACTTGTAAGCACTTTTGCTGATGTGAGGATGCCATTAACAGAAATCTGAAAGGAAACATCTGTACAAGCTGTTCCTACTGGAAAAACATCACGTATTGCTGAATTTATAACAAAGGATGTCTGTTAATAGATATTTGTTCTGCAAACATGAGAAAATCATGTAATGCTTGCTTTCCAATTCTGATGCTGTGAACAGAAGCCTGTCTGTTATACATACAGTATGAGTGCACATTTTACATATTCTATGCTTTATCTATCAGCATATTTACAACGGAATTAATTTCAGTCTTATATTCATAATATCTAACAATTCCCTCTTTTTTTAAACATACTCAAAACATTTTATACTAATATGTATTTTTTGATCACATTATATAGATAACACATTAAGAAACAAAACCTTTAGTCTTTTTTGATACAAGTCAAAATGCAATTTTACACAGTTAATATAATAATATTAAGTATTACAACCAAAACTGAATGCATCTATCAACTTTTTCTTTCGCAGACCATTCTGTGAAAATATGTCAACAATAATGAGCTGTGTCTGCTTTAATTTTATTTTTTAACTTGATTAATTTATTCTATTGCAGTTACAGAATTTAATTTATGACTTAGAACTGTTCAATTTACTCTTTGCAACTGTTGAATTAACTATAAGAGACAAGAACCATGTGCTACTGCAAGCATTTATACACTACTGAAAATATACAGTTTTAATGTCATTTTAACCATAACATTGTGGTCATGTCTCTGAACTGCCCATTAACATCCTGGTTGACAGTGAAGTGAACATAAAGTACTGAACTGGGCTTAGATATTTGAATGTAATTATTTCAGTATATGTAATACTTGAGGATTTAAAAAAACATGATTTATACACTAAAGAATGCTATTTACATATTTGTCCATTAGCTGTATGAATACAATATTTTAATATATATATATTTTTTAACTGGGATAACCAATACTGATACAGATAAAATGGTGGTCCAAAAGCCAATAATAAGACTCCAACTTAAAACCAGTGATAATATTACTTTTGAACTTATTACAATGTATCTTGTATAGTATGTATTTATACAGACTGTTTGCTATTCATGCATTTCAATCTAGTAGGTACCCTAAACCCATTTTTTTCTTTACATATTCATTTCTAGATATTGATTTCATTTGTACTGAATTCTTTTACATTTGTATATACAAAGACTATTATTTGTACTGAATTCTTCTGTATTTGTACATACAAAGACTATAAAGTACATTCAGTCTAATCTTACAAATTTAATAACATTAATATTAAGCAAAATCTTGGAAAATGTTTATGTCTCTTTAGAAATATTTAGTGGAATTGGCACGAAAGGCATACATCCTGTTATTTTAAAATACATACTCAGCATTTAGAAACATTCATGCTTTTTTATACCAACATTGTTTTGCCAAAAACATATTAAAAATAGTGACCATTTTTGCTATTAGAAACATTTATGCATTTTGCATATCTTTATTCTCTCTTGTATAGCTGTAATAAAGCAATTTTAAATCATCTTTTGTTTTTTAAACCATCTCTTGTATAGATTTACAGTTTAACATGCTGCAAATACAATTTAATACTAAACAATACAATAATAACTAGCATACAATATCTTGGACTTTCAGATTTAATCTGTTTACCAGTGTTTCTAATGCACTAATGCCTGTTTTTTTTTTCCTTCCCCCCCTAAAAAGAGTATTGTCAAGAAGGAATGAGATATTTCTTCCTGTAGCTTTATTTTAGACCCTTGTGCAGTACTACTTATACAGTCAAAAAACATATTAAAATAGTGACAATTTTTGCTATTAGAAACATTTATGCATTTTGCATATCTTTATTCTCTCTTGTATAGCTGTAATAAAGCAATTTTAAATCATCTTTTGTTTTTTAAACCATCTCTTATATAGTTTTACAGTTTAACATGTTGCAAATACAATTTAATACTAAACAATACAATAATAACTAGCATAAAATATCTTGGACTTTCAGATTTAATCTGTTTACCAGTGTTTCTAATGCACTAATGCCTGATTTTTTTTCCTTCCCCCCTAAAAGAGTATTGTCAAGAAGGAATTAGATATTTCTTCCTGTAGCTTTATTTTAGACCCTTATGCAGTACTGCTTATACAGTCAGTTTAAAATTGAGAAAGTGCCCCTCCCCCTGTGGTATAGCAGTATTGTTTATTTGCTTTAGAATGTACATCAGCCCAATACTTTGGCCACACATTTGCTCCACTAGGCTACAAAACTATAGACCCCTGTCTGATTTGATAATTTTTTATAAAACTTTTGCTGTTTATTACCACTAGTAGGTATTTACACCCTCCTGCACAATTGATTTGAACTGTATGTATACTATATCCCATTTGCTGGCTGTACTTGATGCAACTGAGGTTTTTTTTCTTTTAACATTTACTTGCAAACAGATCATCAGTGACATCTATGCAGAATTGTGACATTTTATTACAATTACCAAATAGTGTTGCCTGTAAACATTTTAACAATTATGTTTTAATAATCATAATGCTTTAGAAAAACTCAAGCTACTTGTCTGGCAATCAATTTTATTGTTTATCTTATCTTTCCAAAATTCCTGCAACTATTCATCTAGTCTAGGAAGGTCTGAGCTCACATTTTATATTCTATAAACTATAGTTAATTCTTTTGGCATTTTTACTTTAATTTGATTGTGATTTGCATAACTATGCATTTATATTACATAAATAGACATTATTTTATAATTAGCTTACATGGATTTTAGTATTTTTTTATTTATCTATTTAACTGTCCTGCCATTAATTTTACAAAAACTTTTTGACTAATACCATCTGTGATTTTATTTCTTTTTAAAATTGTCTATCAGAGCTTTAATTGTTTGGGGTGGCGTTACTATAAAATTATAAAAACAGTGTAAAAAACAAAATAGATATTAGCTTAACTAACACGTGTTTATAGTCACATTATTTATAATTGCTGTTGTCTGCCTTTTGCTTTTGTGCATTGTAAACAAATGTACTCTAGATGAAAAGAACATACATGCATGTCTGTCTTGTATCTGTATATCTTTATACAAGCATGTCAGTCTTGTGACTTTAAATCTTTACTCTTATTATTAACTATTTTCATTTAATTTTATGCACTAGAACTGTTTCGTGTAACTATTTTTATTTAATTTTTATACACTAAAACTGGTGTGTACCTTTTGACTATGCTATTAGAATAGCAGTCATATGGTCTACTTTACTGTACTACTGATAAATGTCTTGTTTTAATTGAATGAAAGTAAAACATTTAAGAATGATTTGTCCAGACATCAGATCTTAGCATGTATGCTTAACCTTTTTCAAAACATAAACATATTATAAAATATATTTCTTTTGCACAGATTAGCTGTGTATGCAGGAAGTTCCCAGTCTCTGTCAGTACAGCTAATTTATTTCCTTTATCCTGCAACTGCTGTTGAAGAATTTCCTCTAATGTTGCATTGTCTTTCTGACATTCTTTAGTAAGCTGTTCAGCTGAATCTAAAACTCCTATGCACTTTTGAAAAAAAAATGTATGTATAACTTGTCTAAGCTTCCTGAACTCATTGTGTCTGTCTTTTAAAAGTTGATTACATTCTTTTGTAACAAAATGGACTAGAGGTTCTATCAGTAACTGATTTGACTGTTGTTGCAACTCTGAAATAAACCTTTTACATCTGGTGACAGAACATAACTGTCTAACATCTGAATATAATGTTAACATATTAACTTTTCTTGGCTCTTTACCATTAAAATTTTTTTCTGTACAGTCTAACCTTTGAATAGTCACATGCACTGTATTTTTATGACATTGTACACACAATAAACATTTTTTTATACCACACATGATTTTGTTTCAGATACCAGTCAAATATTGTAATCCATTTGCATAATGCCTTACTATCAACTTGCAATCCATTTGCATAATGCCTTACTATTAACTGACCCTAATAAGGTTTTACATTTGCTAATATGTAGTATATACATTTCATTCTGTTATTATTATTACATCTCTTGCATTTATACTGTATGTAACACAGAATCATTTTCTTACCAGTCAACAGAGAGGCAGATGGCCAAGCTGCTTTACTGTAGATGGTTGAAACGTCTCTGTAGTCACTTGTGAAGCTGGTACAGCAAAACTGGCAGTTTCAGTCTTACAACTTTGTCTTGTACCTTTTCTGGAGAATTTATGGAACTTCTCACCTTCCTGCAATGCAGTCTCTCCAGATTTAGACGTCTATTGAACTGTATTATTGCTGAAAACTGTAGAAAACTGTAGAAATCTGAAGTACTTCACATAAACATTACTGTGCTTTTACAGGAGTGACCTTATACAAGGCATTACCCACTCACTCCCCTGTTTTTGGATACAGGCTAGGAACATTGTCAAAGGGTCACCATTGAAAAAATTATCTTAATTTGCATGCTCTGCTCCTATGCTGTGCTGGATCCAAAGTCTTCTTAAGACACACAGTCTTGCTGTGCTGTTTACTGCTGAATCAGAGTCACAGAACTTTGCATGACTCCATCTGTAGTCTGTTTAAAGCACCACTCCTTTCAGATTGCACACTGATAAAGAAATATATTTTGCAGCTATAAGCACAGCTACAAATAACTTATTTTATAACAAATGACACGTACTATTTCTGTCAGATTGTAGCATATATTTACAAAGTTTTCCTTCATTACAGATATGAATGATGACAAATACAAAATACCTCTCTCTGTCCTTCTCTCACATAGCTGAATTACTATAATAGTTATATAGAGTGCTAGTCACGCACATAGATGATGTTATTTCCTCTTGGTATCTTTTTTGGCCTTCTATGGGAAGTCACATAATGTCTGTTTTTAGACTTTTCTATTGTCCTTTTGTGATTTACTTGTAAGCACTTTTGCTGATGTGAGGATGCCATTAACAGAAATCTGAAAGGAAACATCTGTACAAGCTGTTCCTACTGGAAAAACATTATGTATTGCTGAATTTATAAAAAAGGATGTCTGTTAATAGACATTTGTTCTGCAAACATAAGAAAATCATGTAATGCTTGCTTTCCAATTCTGATGCTGTGAACAGAAGCCTGTCTGTTATACATACAGTATGAATGCACATTTTACATATTCTATGCTTTATCTTTCAGCATATTTACAACAGAATTAATTTCAGTCTTATATTCATAATATCTAACAACGAGCTTAGAAAGCAGCTAGAATAACAGGATGTGTGTTATCAAGCATTTGGACTAAAATATGTTATTTATTTATTTATTTTTTATAGAAGGCAACAAAAAAATCAAACCATCAGATCCGAGGGATATCTTGGATCTGAATAAAGCTAAGTTCAGGCCATAGTTCCAGATCTGAAGGCACTGGATCCGAGTATAGCTCAGCTCTCTCTCTGGGTGGCTTGTTCTATGTCAGATCTGAGACCGCAGACCCGAGGAGAGAATTATTTTCCTAACATTCCAGATCTGAAGGCACAAGATCAGAGGATAGATCATCTCTCTCTCGAAGACTTGTCATATGTCATATCTGATTGGAGGACTATATGCCCAACAGTTACAGATCCGAAGGCACCAGATCCAAGTCTAGTTCAATTGCTTCTGGGCAACATGTTATTAATCAGATCCTAGGGTTAGGATTTGAGAAGAAAAATATCCGAGCAAATTGGATCCAAATGGGAGAGGCAGGATCCGAAAAGTGTTTGTTGTTTTTTTTTTTTTTTTTATCTGAGGAGGCAGGTCAAAGTTTATGCCAAGAAAAGCTCCAGTCAGTTAGATCCAGAGACTTAGGATCTGATGAAGGCTATAGGAAGATGAGAAACTCTATGAGACCAATCTTTCAGATCTGAGGAGAAGTTGGGATCTGAAGGTGGAGCTAGGAACTTTGGATCCAAGGTGGGGATCCGAAAACCTATATGATGTTTCCATTTTTTAGTTTCCCTTGTTATTTTATTTTAAAAAGGGGGGTTCAGCCTCTAAAAGAGCCATATTCTGCTAGATCTGTGACTAGACAGGTCCATAAGAGGGGATTCAGGAGCACAAAGCCAGCTGCAGTTCGTGGCACCACTGGAATCTGAAACTCAAATGTCTGTCATTATTTTCTAAATGCAAACTTTAATGATTTGCCAGAAAACCACATCTTCATGAAAAACAGACTAAGGACATTAGGCAAAAATCCTAACACTCTGCTAGAATCTGTACAATTGAGAGGTATGCATTGAAACCAGGCAGAAACGTCATACAAGCCACACTGTCATGACAAAAAAGAATAACTTTCCATCTATTATCTCCAGTGCCCTGAACAAGTTCTCTAAGGGAACAGACCAAGCAATAGGGGCAGATTTAGGTTCATAGGATGATACTAGGCTATTGGACTGGAGGCCCTTATAAGCCTAGCCAAGAATTTTATTTTTTTATTTAGTTTTTATTTTACATTTGTTAACCGGTGAAGTCCGACTGGACACAGGTCCATTTTCAGCGGATGCCCGGGGAGAAAAGCTCCACATAACACTAAGAATGTGCACATACAAGAATACAAATAGGCATACATAAGCAAGCATTAACAATGTCTAGGTAGTTTCAATAATGAATGACGCATGCAAGGAAAACTTGAGTTACATATTTTTTTTTCACTAGAAGAAGGTTGCTTGTTCTGTTCAGAACTTTATATTAGTTAAACAGGTCAGCACGTCAACTGGTTCTGTAAAGGACTTATCATTAAAATAGTTGGATCATGATAGACTCTTAGCAACAGTGCAGAGTATGGATTAACCTGGGGAGTAGCATGAGAAAAGCCAGTTATTTAAGTAATGGGTTTTGAGGAGTTTTTTAACTTGGAGATAGCAGGTGGTAGAAGTTAACTGACTTGAGAGTGAGTTCCAGATGTTGGCAATGGAGCAAGCAAAGAGAGATTTCCCAGCTTCATTTTTATATTTGATGACATTAATGAAGCTTTGATTATTGGATTTTTAAGGCTCTAGTGGTGATATAGTGATGAATTAACTGCTGAAGTGTGGGGGGGGTTTTCTGGAAGGTAGCAGAGCTTGTGAGCTTTTAAGAGTTGGTTGAGTAGGAGAAGCTGAGGTAGCTCAAGCCAATTTAGTTGCTTGAGGGTAAGGCAGTGATGGGATCTGTGAGAGGCATCTGTGGTGAACTTAGCAATCTTGCTGTAACAAGATTCCATTTTGTTTAGTTCGCTGTGGTGAAGGTTGGTAAAGATAGGGGAGACATAAAGGAGAATAGATAGGAGGTTTGTCCTTGAAATAGTGGCTTTGGTATGTTTGATGATGAGCTGTTTGTTCCTATAAAGGATACCAAGCTTTTTGTTAACTTTCTTTATAGTTTGGGCTATGTGTATGTCGAATTTCAGATTATTGTCAATTTCAACACCTAGCAGTTTAGTGTGTGTGGTTGGGTTGATTTTTATATTGTCTTTAGATGTTATGGTAAAGTTGTTGTTTAGAGGGTGAGACTTTTCAGGAGTGAAGAGAATGAGTTTTGTCTTTTTTGGGATTAAGAATAAGTTTGATGTTAGTGAACCATGATTCTGCAAGGGTAAAGTTATTTTGAGTTATGGTTTGAAGCTCTTTTAGGGTGGGGGCAGCACATATAATGGTGGTGTCATCTGCATATTGCACTACTGAGGCTGAGGGTGAGGCTGAGGCAGTCTGATTAGTAAAAAGTGAGAACAGCAAAGGACTGAGGATAGACCCTTGAGGGACACCTATGGCCACTGGTAGTAGGGGGGACAGTTGGCCTTGCCATAGGACAGCTTTTTGATGGTCTGATAAATAGTTACTGAAACATGATATAGTGGAGGAGCTTATTTTAAGGGTAGATAGAGTTTCTAGGAGTATAGTATAGTTAACCATATCAAAGGCTTTGAATAAGTCTAAGAATATGGAGGATAAGAATAGTCCTTTGTTTCTATGATGATTGGCGGTGTTAGTGAAAGAGAGTAGTGCTGTGGTGGTGCTATGGGAAGGTCTAAAGCCATGCTGTGATTCGGATAGTAGGTCATTTTTAGAGGGAACTGCATGAGTTGAGAATGAACAACTCTTTCCAATATTTTAGATAGAGGAGATAGAATTTGCCCATGTTCCCTCAAAGTCAGAACCTGTTTCCCCTGTTCAGCAGGGACACATGTGTGATCCCAGGGGTATATTTTCTGTTTCCTATCCAGAGTGGCGGCTGGTGACTTCAAATTAAAGGGAGGCTGCAGGAGACAGCTGAATGGGTGGGGCCAATTGAAAAGGGTGTGGCCAACTAGAAAGAGGTGGGGCTATGCTCAAAACCACAACAACTGGAACTTTAATTAAATATGCTGCCCTGGGTGCCAAGCCATCATTACAAAAGTCCAATCAAGACAAAATGAAGTGTAGAAGAAAAAGATATTTCAATGCATTGGATACATGACAACTTACTTAATATCTAGATGGAAGCACGAAAGTTGTGATGCATGAAAAAATAAATTACTTGTTAAATACATTACTGGAATGCCAGTCAGAATCAAGTATTAAAAAAAAAACAAGCAACACTCAACTCAAACCACTTCTCCTTGCCATGCAGTTCTAATTATAATTTATATTCAGCTTTATAAAATTACCAAGTAACATGCTGAAAGTAGCAATGTCTGTGTGATACCTCCATTTGTAAAAATGCTTTTTAATCCAAAAAAGACCTGCTGCCTGACAACAACTATATACTTGTTTCATGGGGAAGACATGATCAATGTAAAAAATGAACAGCAAACAAGAAACAAGCTCAAGATAAACTGCTTAAAGGATTACTGCACAAGTTATGGACCACATATGATAGATTGGCATTCTGTTTAGTTTATGGTAAAGCCTACAAAGATGACTGCAAGTCTTTAATAAACGTAATGAGCTTCTGAAAATACTGTAATCCTGTCCTTTATTACAAATACTGTCATATACATTTCAATACCTAAGGCTTATACATTATCTAGTTATGTAAATATTCTCTGCATCACAACAACGAAAAGGCTTTCAATGTTGGTAATTCTTTAACAGTATGCTTATTAAGGCTTACTTGCATCTTACAATCTCCGACAAGCTTACCTGATGGTCATTTAAGCATTTCTACTTAAACATAGAGCAACAGGGCACTGTGACAGCATGCATTTTCTGAATAATAAGAAGCATAAATCAACAGTATAAAAATAAGACAGATAACCAGAACATTCTGCAAAATCAAGAACAGATGAAAAGCCATGTTCGTACTTGTGGTCTACCTTGGATGGGGGAATACTCTGCACACTTACACTGCATAACTGCTCCTTGCCTTGCGTGGACACATCCAGAGCCACTACAATGGGGAGTGGAGTGCAGCAAGTATGTCACAATTTGAAATGTCTCTGGCTGACAGTGATGGCTCTGACACACATACCTCACAGCAAGAAATCTGGACAAAGCCATACATAGAAGTGGGACACAGGCCCAAAAATAAGGACAGTTTTTAAATATTGCTCTTATACACTTAGAAAGTAGTAGGTCTTGCATTAGTATGAATTTTCTGAAGGGTATGAAATCTGAAACTCAAATGTCTGCCATTATTTTCTAACTTCAATCATTAATGAGTTGCCACTAATTTGCCAGAAAAACGCAATTTTATGAAAAACAGACCAAAAATGTGATGCAAAAATATAAAATTGCCACACAATACAGCTGGGAATCTGTCAAAGAAGGGACACATTTTTAATATTAGTACTGTTAACTTGAGCAGCTGACAAAATAAAAGCATCTACATGCATTTCTGAAATAAAAGTAATCTATAAATCTGATCATTACAGCTATTTATAATTGCAAACCCTCCATGTTTTCTTCCAAAATTGCCATTTTGCAGCGGGATTATTAGGGAGAGAGCAACATTTTGAGCCAAAATTGGAGACAGTTGATAGGTTTGGATATTCCTAATTCTATAAAGCGATTTATTTGCATGTACCTCTCAACCTCTTAATGCAAGAAATCTGGACAAGGCCAAATATATTGGGGGAAACATACAAACAGTACTAAAAATTGCTCTTGTATAAACCTAAGACAGTTAATAGAATAACAGGTCTTGCTTTAGCATGCATTTTTCTGAAGGTTATGATGTCTGAAACTCAATGTCTGTTACTTCATTCCTAAATGATTTGCCAGAAAACTACAAATTTTATGAGGAACAAACCAAAAATAAGAAACAAAAATCTATTCATTCTACAAAAATCTGGACATTTGAGAGGTATATTTCAGCTGGGGCCATCTATGAGTTTGCTGCCCTTCCCCCCTCACAAAATCATGGTCGAATGTTGCCTCCCCCCTGCAGCCATTCCAGTGTCCCATTCCTTGGTTATTTCACCCTATTCACCATAAACACTGTAATTTACATACTGCTTTACTTCTGCGATGATTTGGATTTCATTTGAAAGTTTTATTTTGCATTTTATAGCACAAACTTTAATAGATATCTGCTAAACAAAGCAATGCAGTCTCACAATGAAAATAAACTTAGCAAAACTTCTCTGCCCTTGAAACTCACATTCATTGAAACAGCATTGAAACCCACATTCAAAGAAAATACATTTTGCCAGTGGCAGATAAAGATTAACTTTGGGCTGTTTTCAAAATCATAGGCTCCTTGAACACAAAACATGCAAGTGCTCTTTTATACACCTTCTTGATTGCACTAAATTATATTCCTTGTACAATACAGTACAGTTGTTAGAGGGCATTTTAAATTTATTGTTTTGAACATTTTTCAAGTAAACAATGAAACAAAATGCATGCACCATTAATGACAAAACTGCCCAATTCAGAACATTTCCATCATAATAAAGTCTACTCAAACTTCTACAGTCCACCAGTATCAGTAAATATGTACACTCTGAAGTAAAAGTCATCTAAATAATTCCACATTAAAGAAATCTGTAACTAATGAAGAGGTTGCTGCTAGCAAACAACTTTATATGTCATTGTTTCATCTACAAATAAAGTGCCTGTTGCCCTTGAGGAATAAATTGCCTATGTTGCATTAAAAACATAAGCTAGTAATATTGCAATAAGGAATGGATGGCAAACTGATAACAGGTTCATAGTTTCGTATCTTCACCAAAACGGACTGCAGCATCCACCCCCTTTACAACACAGTACAGTATCAGCAATGCATCTACCTACTGTGGGAGTAGAACCCACAGCCTTCTGCATCAAAAGTAAGTACACTACCTGTTGTTCTATTAACAATGCAAGTAGACTCAGCATAAGCAGCACTAAACTTTTGTTCCCCTGCAGTTCTCAGCTCCTTGTAAAATCTACTCAAAACTCAACTGTATCTCTGAACCTTGCAGCACAAGAAATCTGGAAAAAGCCAACATTTGTGGCGGGGGACAAAAGCCCAAAACCAGGGACACATTTTAAACATTGCTTGTATAATGTTGGAAAGTTGCTATAATAAAATGCTGTGTTACCACCATACATTTCACTGCCAAATCTTGAACCCAGGGGACCCTGTGCAAAACAGTCAAAGCAGCATACCACTATGCCAAATGATCTGTTTTATGAAAGAGAGGAAGACTGAAACTTAAATGGCTACCATTTAGTGAATTCAGTTCTCCCCATAGCTGTCAACCTCTTAGCACAAAACACCTGAACAAAGCCAATAATGGGGGAATACAGCCCTCAAACATATTCAGTGAATTCAGTTCTCAACATAGCTCTCAACCTTAGCACAAAAAACCTGGATGAAGCCAATAATGGGGGGATACAGTCCCAAAAATAGGAACAAATTTCAAATATCCATGTTATAAACTTAGAAAATTGCTAGAATAAAAGGTTTTGTGTTACCATGTACTTTCTGAAGAATATGAAGTCTGAAATTCAAATGCCTGTTATTTTTATTTAATATTTGTTAACCAGGAAAGACTGACTTGGAACAAAAGCCAATTGTCAGCAGAGCAGGGAGAAACACTCCAGACACATGTTCTTTATAAGATGGGAGAACATACAGACTCCACACCAAAGGCACCCCAGCCAAGAATCAAACCAGAGAACCTGCCACTGTCAGGCAACAATGTTACCAGTGCACCACAACACTACTGACTTTGCAAAGAAAAGCAAACACAGAGAAACCACAGATTTTATGAGGAACAGAACAAATATGAGGCAAACATCTGCAAATTTATTTACAAATGGTGGTGGGTAGGGAATTCAGGCCCTTGCCACCTGCACCCAAGGTAAAGGGTTCAAGCCTGAGTATTCTCTACCCACCACCATGTGTTCTCTCTAGCCACCAGTATATAGCAACTGGGGCATATTACATACACACAACCTGCAGGCCCCGGTAGGTGATCCAGTCTTCCGTTTCACGGCAGCTAATTCCTCTTGAATACAAGCTCCTCTTCTGCTGTTTTTTCCCCTCCTCAGCCTGCACACACTAACAGCTGGTTTCTGGTTTGGGCTCTGCGAGAATAGACTGGAGGCTCCAGCCTGTCGATGACACAGTCTGATTTCCTTCTCGTCTGTGCAGTCATTACCACACAGACTTCTGGGCTGGCAGGGCGGAGATGCCTTTCTCCTCTATCTGGACTGCCTAACATAGCAGTCTGGAGTTTTGTGAGTACCCAGGAACTCCAAGCATGCATGTGTGGAGTTCCGGAACTCACAATTTTTTTTTTAATTTTCTTGTACAGGTGGGGGGATCTTTCTATTGTACAGGTGGGGGGATTTTCTTCTTTCTTTAGGTGGGGGGGCTGCAGTCCTGCAGTCCTATAGCACAAGTCATCCCTGCCTATCCAGTTGTCCAGGTTCCTCTTAAAGAGGGTTAGAGAGGGACTCTTCTTGACATTGAGAGGGAGTCTATTCCACAGATGGGGGAGTCTTTGGGACACAAATCTATCCCACCAACAAGTTAATGTCACAGACCAGGTTAAGGCCTTCCATGTGGATTGCATGAGTGGAGTTTGTCTTACGGATATGCAGCAGCTCCATCAAGGCTGGGTCTGAAATGGCCTTGTATGCCAGACACAGGTCACCTCTGAGCAGTCTGTATGAGACTGAGTAGAGGGACAGGGCTTTTAACATATCTGTATAGGATAGGTGTTTGAGACCCTGGATTTTCCTGGTCAGGAACCTCTGTGGTCTCTCCAACTGCTGCATGTGCTTGGCAAGGTACATGCCAAAGGGGGCATTGTGCTCAATAATGGGTCTGATAAAGGAGGAGTACAGGATGTTATGACCTCCTTGTTCCTGGATAAAATACCCTTATTTATGAGGTGGGACATGTAGAAAGTCTTCCATACAACAGAGGCAACGTGGTGGTCAAAAGTCAGGTTGCTATCAACCTGGGTGCCCAAGTCCCTCACGACTGACTGCATGCTTAGTAGTTTAAATATTGCTCTCATTAACCTAGAAAGCTGCTAGCAAAACTGGTTGCAATGGACTGAGGGAGGAAGAAGAGGACAAGAAAAAAAAAACAGACCACCAGGCTCTTATTAACTTAGAATGTTACTAGAATAACAGAATTGAGTTAGTATACATATCCTTGGATTATTTCAGTGATTTGACAGAAAATAGCAAATTTATGCGAACTGGCCAAAAAGGTGAGGCAAAAATCTGGACAGTTGAGAGGTATGCCTGGACTGTCTGAGGGATGTTCGAAACTAAATGCCAATACAACATCCAATCAAGGCTGCAAGGAAAAGACAACCAAAGACCAACCACAAGAACCCGGACACCGAGGGAAATATCCGGACAATGGAAATCATGATCCTGGTACTCATAATGGATTTCCAAACAAAAATCAAGCAGGGTATGCAGGAGCTAGTGACCACAACATAAAAGAGATTTAAGAGCTTAAAGCAATTTCTAACCGCAACTGTCTACCAAGGGAGGAAGGAACTGAAAGAGGAAAAACATATATAAACTCATACTAAAAGATGTAAGAGATGTAAATAAAAAAAAATTCTTACAGCTTGAGATGTAGAAATCTTCTGTATTACCACTTCTGGTGGCAAACGAGATCTGAAGGATAAGAGATAGTGTAGTGCATTATGGGAAGAGGGAAGAGCTCAAAACTAGGATCTAAAGTCTGGAAAATGTGTCCGAGTCGAATCCAAGGATTAGATCCATAACCCATCAGTGAGGAAGAATGAAAAGGACAACATCAGATTCATAAGTGATTTGCATGTGAAACCATGCATTTGGTATGTATGTGTGTGTGTGTGTGTGTGTGTGTGTGTGTGTGTGTGTGTGTGTGTGTGTGTGTGTGTGTGTGTGTGTGTGTGTGTGTGTGTGTGTGTGTGTGTGTGTGTGTGTGTGTGTGTGTGTGTGTGTGTGTGTGTGTGTGTGTGTGTGTGTGTGTGTGTGTGTGTGTGTGTGTGTGTGTGTGTGTGTGTGTGTGTGTGTGTGTGTGTGTGTGTGCATGTGTGTGTGTGTGTGTGTGTGTGTGTGTGTGTATATATATATATATATATATGTATATATATATATATATATATATATATATATATATATATATATATATATATATATATATATATAAGACCTACAATTGTCATTCTGCCCTAAAAAATAAATCAACTCAGTGCTGAATTTGACAGTAGCACATTGTTCTCCTCAGAATAAAAGTGTTGGTTATGCTGTAATTTTGTTAGCTTTAAGCATTAAGTCTTGGATATAACTTATTTTTTAATCAAAAAGAAAATAAGACAACATTTCTTTCCTAAGTAATGTTTATGTCTGGTGAAATATATGCAGTTTTATTTCTGATGTAATGTCAACCAAGTAAAGGTATGTGTATGCTACATTAGCCTGAACAGAAGTCATATAGCAAGTCCTGATCCTCATCACTGGCATCTTAGTGCAGAGGGTTAAGGCTGTGACCTGTAGTTCCTGTGGTACAGGGTTTCTTACTTTGTGATGTACAGCAAGTCACTTAACCAGGCATTGCTTCTGGGTTGCCTCTGCAAAGTGTTTATGTGCTCAGTGAGCCTACCTGGTTAACACATGGGTGTTATTAACTTAGTGTAATGGGTTAGTGCTGAGGTGTATTGTGTCAAGGGTGTAGGGTTCAACTCCTTTTTGGTGGAGTTGGCATAATGGTTAAGGTGTTTACTTCATAAACACAGGGTACAGGGTTTGATTAGATTAGGCTCTGTTAGAAATGCTACATCTGAAGAAATCCCAATCCTCCACACCACACGCTCCAGAGACCTCAACCTCATTACCACAATCAACAGAACATGATGGAGGGACAGGTTCATAACCCAGAGACTGCCCATGCTATGGAATAGACTTCCCATACATGTCAAGCAGAGCACCTCACTGGCACTCTTTAAGAGAAATCTTAATAAGTGGATGGGAAATAGACAATTCACCCCAGGGATCACGCCAGTAGCTTTACTCAACAGAGGCACTGGGAACTAAGGTTGGGTGGCATAATGCCAAGGTAATTCTATTGACTAGGCTTGTAAAGGCTTATAGTCGAAATACAAAACGGACAGTGAAATTGCCACAAAAAGCTACATTTGGAAGGTTTGTATAAACATTTCTAGTGAAGATTTCAAGAAATTAACATTAGATATATATTAAATGGACAGAATGATGCCATTATTTGAATACTCCACATTGACCCCTTAGTACAGGGCAAAATTACCTCATTCCACTGTTAATTTTTAGTAAAATATGAATGGAAAAATGTTATTGTGCATTATGCTTCTGAAAATGAGATGTATACATGTACTAATGCCCATGTATTTATCAGTTTACTTGGAAGGGGAGGATGATGTTAAAATGTCAGGTTGTACTTTTGTGTTTGATGGGTTATTCTGTAAAACATACCAACAAAATGGCAGTGTTGTGGTCTTGGCAGTACCAATATTTCTGATACTCCTTCATATGTATTTATATTCCTCTTTGTAACCTATTGGCACACACAAATGAGGTTATGGCAAAGCGAACCCTAAATACTTTTGTTGGGTTCTCCTTATTGGTAGGTTCTTGGTAACAGCTTAGATGCATCTGCCCAAAAGGTGAACATTCTTATTATTACTAGATAGATGAGTGCTTTACTTACTTTCTTGAAACAGCTGTTACTTTCTTGAAGCAGCTGTATTAGATTTGCCATGCAGTAATAGTGACTTCATGTGCCATGTTTTTTTTTTTCTTTATCACGGTGGAGCTGAGCACTGATATGTCTACCAGACTGTAAATAACTATTTGTACCACTTCATATTTTGGGTGCACTCATTGTTTTCAAGCATTTGATTCCAGAAGCCTATATTTTTGCTGTTGTATTTACTGACTGCATCTTATTTTTCTTCAGACTGACATTGTGCTTGTGCCATGCATTGTCACTTGGCCCCTTTGTATGCTGATAAACACATACATAAATTTTAGCTTGGCATTCCATAGTATGACTTTCATTTTTTTCATATTCCTCAGTTACATATGAGGTACCATCAGCAACATTTAAAAGTGTGCCTCAAAACTGTGGCAACATACCACTTCTGGACAGCCTTACAGTTACAGAGGACTCTGCATTCTCTGTGGACTAAGGGCACATTTTGGGTTAGAATTATATCTGTCTCTAAATGCAACATATCCATTTATAGCTGGAGAACTCAACTAATACCACATTCTCCTTGGTGGTTAGAACTAAACATGGTTACCTACAATGTGTTTCATTGTTATGACCACTGGTTCCAGGTGGAGATATAGATGTGTTTTGCTCTACTCTGTCTTGGCGGTCACATGAACCTTACAGTGATGGTGTCATCTGCATTTCCACACAGCTTGTATATGTCAAATCAAAATCTTTTAATGGGGTATACTGCTTGAATCTAAGTCTGTCTTTTGCAGGTGAAGTGACTCGTCTATAGAGATGTGCTCTCCTCATTTCTGCAATGTGAACATTTTCTAAGGAAGTGTATGATTTGCTTTTTCTTGTGGGAAGTTTCTGTGTAAAGCTCATTGTTGCTGAAAGGGAAGAATTTCAGTATATACAGGAAGCAGTCTCTAGTCATGAGAGTATAAAAGCTTGGTGTCGCCAGCAGTGGATTTGTGAGCAGTGGTCCACATAATGTTGATTTGTAACTATTCCAGTTTAAAAGAATGGGCTCAAGAATATATTTAATTTCGAAGGAGACATTGTTTTTTAGGGTTTGTGGGATACCTTTTCAGTGCTCACCAGCTGTGCTGCATATCTTGTTTCACTCAAAGTTATTTACACAACAGCCTTCTAGGGCATTTTAATCAAAAATATCTTAAAGCATTCAAATGGTGGTGTAGAATTTGACAATTCAGGGTTAATGCTGGGGTTGAAAACTGCCTCATTGCAAAGCTCACACCACATAACCTTCTGTGTGATTTGCCATTTGGTATGTAATAAGACAACACTGTACATGGAAATTAGCAGTATAGATGAGCTATCTCCACTTTGAAGTTCCTTGCCTACTTCTCCTCCTTTGCCTTCCATAGTCTGAGTTTTGGAGTAAAACTAGTGCTTCTAGCATGTGTGCTGAGCATAACAGTCTTGTATGTGTGTTGTCTGGGCAAGCACCTGAGATCTCCTTTCCTTGCATGGTCTGAAGCATCAGTATCTGATGACACACAAAGTTACTCACTGAATGCATCTTCAAAAAAGCATCTGCTTGAAAGTCTCCTTCAGAGAAGTAATTACAGTCACTTTTCTTCTGTAGTATTTTTAGTTTCTTAGCTTCTCCTAAGTCTGGAGTTTTATACATTAAAACAATTATAATAAATAATTCACAAGGAAATAAAATATTTATGACATCACTGACACAAACACTGGTGTATTTTCTGCTAACATCTTCTTCTTTGTTATAGAAATGTTATTAAAGAAAGACTTAACTCTTTAATGTAGTTAACCTTACCCCAGATTTATTTTTTCTCCCCCATAATATCACCTAGATGCTATTTTGTGCCCAGACATTCTTCATCATACCTTTCAAAATTTTCATTTTCATAGGTTTACCTCTCACAGATCACAAGGATCCCATGTTTCTTCCTATTCAAATGACTTTTTGTTTCAGAAAGATTTGGTTTCAACCTGAGCTACATAGTTTAGACTGCAGTGTTAGTTATTTCTGGCATTTTTTACATTCTGTGCCTGCATCCTGCTATGGTTAGTAAAGTGCAATGAAGTATAAATTAACAGCTAAAGTGGAACTATTTTTGAAAGAGTTAGCTGTTGGAGAAATCTTTAATGAGCTACACTGCAAAGTTATGCAAATAGAGTAGAATAGTAAACATTCACAGTATGGAAGACTACTTACAGCTGCTATTTACCTTGGTAGCTCATTGAATTGAAGACCATCAATCATAGATGAACAAGCAGAGCTGAAAACTTTCACTCCTAGACAGACTACACTGGGGGGGGGGGGGGGGTCTGGAATTTTTTTCAAGGACTTCAGTTTTAAACACTTAAAACTATGCTGTTTGCCTTTCTGTATTGGAAAAAATGCAAATGGATCATGGATGTTTTTTTTTTTGTCAGCTTACTCTAAGCACAGATCAGAGTAATTCAGTTAAACAGCAGCACTGACACTGCTTTTACAGACCTTCTAAGAAGCCAGTGATTCATAGCACTATGACTGAAACTTAATATAGAAAAAAATTCAACATTTATGATGCCTAGCCTGTATCATATTATACAGACACAAATTTCTTCTTGGAAGAATATACAGTAACTGAAAAAAAATCACATCATTATTTCAGTTCCCATGGATTTAAAAGATGAAAATATAGTAAAAATGTTTAGCATGATTCTGATCTATTAGTAGATAGAATAGCAAAACAAGACACAAAATATTTATTTTAATTTAGGGGTAGAATTTTTCTTTAATTTGTTAATAAAATACAGCAATGAGAACTGTAAATGCCCAATTTATTAGCAGACGGATAAACATTTGTCACCTCTGTTAAAATGTTGCAGGTATGGTGTCATACATTAAATGACTTTTTTTCCTTTTGAGCAATGTTTTTTTTTGTATTAGAGAGTAGCCTGTTTCTCGCTAACAAATAAAACTGCATTCCCGGTGGGTAAAAATGTCTAATAATCTATCAGAGTGTTTCTAGAGCTATCAGTGTTTTTTTTTCATCTTTTTGGAATTTCCAGTATTAATGTGCTCCTTTTCATTCACAAATAATGATATTAATTTATTCATTATTAGAAATGACTATCTGGTACAGTTTTCAAGTTGTCAAATGCTGTTAGGAAAGGTTTTCATGTAGTAAACCGGTACACACTTTCCTTTTCACTCAAGGGTGGAATGACAGTCCTTGTAACACCCGTGTATATCTGCCACGATGTAGTACTAATACTATTTTTCCCTGTAGGATTCTATATATCTCATCACAGGTCCCTACTACTACTGCTACTACTACTACTAATAATAATAATAATAATAATAATAATCATAATAATAATAATAGGTTATGGAAGAAAATCACTTGGTAACTGTAATGTCTCTGTAGTGATCCCAGATGCAGTTACTTTTTCTACAGGTTTAACTTCACCAGGTCTTTAGGGTTTCTAATAACATGACAGGAATGGATCCCATTCCCAAGTCATGGAATAATTAAAGTTCATGAAATTAGTATTGTTTCAGTCTTTGATGTTAGCCAAAAGTGGTCTTTGCAGCTCCGGTAATAAGCCCAGAATTGACTCCTTCTGTAATTCATACAGAGTTGCATGCATTTGGTTGCATATCTAAATACGACTAAATTCTTTTTTTTATTAAACTTGTTCTTCCTACTAGTAGACATTGCTCTCTGTTGCTCTCATTTATGCCTGCAAATCCTGGTATTTTATGACTTTGTGTTTTACTGTACATAAGACATTGTAATCGGTGGGTGTAGTAGTTTCAGTGATCTATGCTACTTTTGTCTTTTACTATATCTGGTTTTCTCAAATCTATTTTTTGAACTGTTGGTAATGGGTTATCGCACATGATATAACTGTCATGATTCTCTGTAATGCTTTGTGGTTCATGTTTTCAGTAATTCTCAAATATTTCAGTGTTGTAACATTTGCACAAACCTCCAACAATTTGTACATTATTGTTCCTTTCACTATACAGGCCTGCTTCCACGAGTGTATCACACCCAGGAACAAGGTGTGCGACAGTTTCCAGTTATTTTTAACAGAACCTGCATTTTTCTGTTTCTCCCACATGTTCAGTGGACTTTGTAAACCAACATATAAGTAGTCCACAGTCCTGGGCCACCATTATTAACCTTTTATCTTTTGATTTCAATTCACCTCTTTAACCATCGTTGACTGAAACCCTGATCATCATGAAGTTGTTCTAGGAGGTCTCTGTACCTACCACAATATTTGTATTTATGCCTTTTCCACAATTAAGTCCTTCTCATCTGATCCTTTTCCTTATATTCTTTTTTTTGTTTTTTTTGGCATATCATGCTGTCTGATTTTTGTCTACATTTTATTTGATTTCCTTTCCCACTTGACAAGGAAATGCTTTTGCTAAACAAAGTGGAGAAGCCATCTAAGATGACTTCTCCTCAAGCTATAAAACTTTCACTAAATTTGTATCTGGGGAGGTCAGCAGATAAGTATGCAGTCCCATGACTGCAGATCTATTCATTTAAGCAGTTTCAAGGAGTCCCATACCTCCTTCAGAACAAGGAATACATAATCTTGGTATACACTGATTTTTACATATTATTTTGATAAGCATGAATTAATTTTCTTGTTTTCCTGTCCAACTGATCCAGTACCTTTGGGGGCCTGTATATCTCTCCAAAACTGCAAGTTAGAACAGGAATTGTTTTATAGCTTGGAGTTCATTCCTAAATGTCAAGGCAGTTTTCAGTACAGTTTTAGTCTTCTGAAGTATTCCTTACTGAGTTCTGTTTGCAGTTGTTCATGTTCTATTGCTGATCCTTCAACATTTCTCCTTTCTCCTACTCAGGTTTCTTTATATCACATTCCTCTCTTATGTGGAATTCATTATGTAAATTTAACTCCCATTTTTCCACTCACACAAAGTATTATAAATTTCCTCAGTGACAGCAGTATATCTCAGCCGCAGTGTTATTGAACAACATAATGCTGTTAAGACTGTACCTGTTTTAATACAAGCTCTGTTTTCTATTAATAAATGAATCCATGTAGGTTGAATAGAAGTCTTACTAACAGTAACATGTTTGTCATACTAAGCTGCTATTACATTATCCCCACAGGAATCCCAAAATTTCAACAAAATACGTACTTTCCTATCACAAATTATGATAACATTAGTTTAGCTGTGTGTGTGGCACAGTGTTTGCAGACAACACAGTGCTATAAATTTCTGTCTTCTGTGGAATTTTTATATCCACACAAGCTCATGTTTCCACTTGCAACTAATAATATAAACCCACTCAGTACCAACATTGTCTAACTACCGTCATGTCCTCAGTTAGTGTAACACTATTAGGATTTTTCTTTTTAATTTCACTTCACTAAGGGTCAGATTCAATAAAGCCTACACTAAGTGTACACAATATATATTCAATAAAATTCTTATTACATTTTTTGTGCCTTCTAGTCACTCAGAAGGATTACACTAAGTGTACATGTAGTCTACACTTTGTGGTAAACATTATGAATCCCTGTTAATATTTAAAGCTGCAAGAATATCAGTAGGAAAACTAAAATTAGGAGGAAGAAGGTGTGAGTTATGTCTGTATTGTCTGTTTAATCAGAACAGTGTACACTTAGTGTAGGCTTTATTGAATCTGGCCCTAAATGTTTATGGTTCTTAATAACATGACAGACTGGAGCTCAGTATTACTTTAACCTTTGATGTTTGCCGGGACTGTTTTCTCAGTTTCTTCGTTATACGCGGAATTGGCTGCTTCTGTAATTCTTACGGAGGTACCTGTATTGGTAGAATACTTCTAAGTATGCTTGAACATTTGTTTTTATTCACCCAATCGCTCCTGCACCTTCTACTACTGGAACTATATGGATGTGCTTATTCCACATCGCTCCTTTATTTGCTGACATTGCTTGATATTTTATAACGTTATGTTTCTCAGTACACAGAAAACTGTTGTTGGTGTAACTATCTGAATAATTAATGATACTTTTGTCCTTTTTTTCCTGAACTACAGTATCTGGTTTTCCTGAGTCTGCTTTCTCAGATGTTGGTACTGGATGGTCCTGTGTGATTATTACGTTTTAATTTTTGGTGATTGTATGTTGTAATGTTTCCATAATCCCCAATGTAACAATCTCACCACATTATTGTACCTTTCAGTTTATAGGCCCTCAGCCATAAGGATATCACACGAGTAACAAGATGTGTATCTATTTCTATCTGTGTATTGTAGAGCTTTCATTTGTATCTCTTACCTTTTCTGTGGATTTTGTGAACCAGCATGTATGCAATCTACTATCCTGTGCTAGCATTATCAACATCTCATCTTATAGTTTAAATTCTTTAGCCATTCATGTGCTATATCTTAATCAACATGTAATTATTCCATGATTTCTCTTTGTATGCCACAATAACTGTGGAGTTTCCGAGTTTCTTTCATTTTCTACTGGTCATGATTTGTTTAGTCCTTTAACATCTGGGCGGCGTTTTTTTTCAATACAGTTTATTAGTACATTGTTTCATGGATTTTGTTGTTTACTTTCATAGGAAAAGGGAGAGTGAGTGGAATCTGAACTTTTGAAAGCCGGCCAGTACTACCTCAGCAGATAACCCAGAATGCCAATGCCAAAAAACATCTCACCTCTTTTTCGTAGATTATTTGGCAGTTGACAACATATATTGTCTTGCCTTGGATAATAAGCACAGAGAAGGCTTCTTGTTTTGTGGTCCAACTGATCCAGTACTTTTTTCAGGGACAGCAGTAATGCCAAAAATAGGTCAGAACAGGGACATCAGTCTGATTTGCAGTTTGAACTTTATTTCTATATCTCTAGGCAGTTTTCAGTGTTTTAGTGTACTGAAGATGTCAAAGGGAACTTTTAATAGTGTTTTGTTTTTAGCTCTTTTGTTCCAGAATCAAAGGAACTTCATCAGAAAATAAAGTAACTACTTCCTGGATACATTTAAAAAACCTCAAAGGCACCAAAATGTTTAAAGTGAAAATGGCAGTGCTAAAAAAGTGCATAAACTTTAACATGACATAATAAAGTGCGTAAGTACTGTTGTGCAAGTGTGACAGTAAAATGCATTCTATTTAAAAAGCAGTATATATAGAAATCATTTTAAATAAAAAATGTATACCAGTTTGAAATGTTGATCTTTTAAATATAAAATAAGTCATAATAAGATCAAATAATAGCAGCTTTGGCTTTCAAAGCAGGTTTGATAGAAATAAAATCATTTAAGTCAGAGTAAACCACAGCATTCAGAAGCAACTGCCAATAAAGTTCATGTTGCTCCAGCCTCACCTCCCTGTCTCCTCCACTGATAGGCACAGAAACATTTTCCAGAATAACAAACATACATTTCTTAAATTCTTTAGGTTCATAGGTTCATACTAGGGCAACTGCCCTTGTGTGCTATTTTAAGCTTAGCCAGTTACCCCATGTGGGGATTAAACCCTGCACCTTGTGTCTATTATACACTACTGAATGCTTATACAAAACATTCACTGTATGGTTCATTTTGATTGCATATAGATGCTGGTAAATCTTTTTTTCTCAAGGGACCAATAGTCTTACTAATATACAAACTGGGCAGGAAGAACAAAAATGCCACATAAACTACCCCTTTCATTTCACAATTGTATTTACCTATTACAGATAATAATTTGGGGTAACCTGACACAGAAAAAAATGTGCCTTGTAAAACAAAACTGCACTGTCTGTAGGTATCACATCTTCCCATACCAGCATTTCTTGTGACAGATGATTGGCTGAGCATATCCTGAGAGAGAAGCCTACAACTTTCACAAGAGGTGAGTGTTCAGTCTTTTTCTGCCATCCAAAGAAGAAAGTCCTCTGACACTTCACAGAATTCAGTGCTGATTTTTCTGACATATTGCTCAGATAATCTCCATTTGGAGACCCCTTCCTCTCATTTTATTATTAAACTTAATATTTTCTTTCTATTTTTATATTTATTTAAAATATTTATTTGAATATTTTATTTATTTCATTGTTTACAGTAATTACTATGGGAATGTCTGCTTGTAGCAGTATTTATTTGGCTTATATCTTTGACAAATGTTTGCTTTTACTGTTTCTAAGGATCCTATCAATATTTCTGTCTCTGAGAAGTGTAGTGTGTGTATATACTATTAGACACTAGAGGTCTATCTTTACTGTTGTTACTCTGTTTTATTTTCATAATTTGATAGGAAAATATTGCAGATTGTGGATAATTTCAACATCCATACATTATTTACTATAAGTATGATTATGTTCTGTGAGTTTTAACATTGGATCACGATTTTACCATGAATTAAGTTATTTGACATTTAATGTGGAAATTTTACTCTCTCTGACAAGACAATATAGTTTAAATTGCAATTAGACATTATTTTATGGCAGTTTAATGAGGTTAAAATGTGTGGAGCTAATTTGTAACACTGGTTTGGCACGATGGTTGCTTTGATGCTTAGACGTTGTGCACTGGAAATTCTTTAACTTCCATCAATTGTAAAAGAATTCTGAACACATTTCAAACTGTTTTTTGATAACAGCACAGTTTGGCAGAGTTTAGTTTTGTGGGAACATACATGTTATTAAAAACTTGAAGTGCTTGTTGTGATACATTATTCAGTACTGTTAGTTTATTATTCTGGCTGATGTTCTCTCTCCTGACTTGATGGTTCTAATTTTGGTAACCTTGCATCAAATCCAGGTATACCTAAAAAGAAAATAAATAAATAACATATACCTCAGTCTGCAGATAGTGGTTCTGTCAGGCCCACTACATGTTATGCAGATCACTTACCTTTTGCCCCATCACCATCTAGTGTAGCTTTGCCAGACACTATGGAATGGGATTTAGACACATCCTCTGGGATGGTTCCAGTACCTGATGCAGGTAC
This sequence comes from Protopterus annectens, assembly GCF_019279795.1. Taxonomy (NCBI): domain Eukaryota; kingdom Metazoa; phylum Chordata; order Ceratodontiformes; family Protopteridae; genus Protopterus; species Protopterus annectens. Next base: position 310,360,266 of record NC_056740.1, read on the forward strand.
TACAGAACTAAACCCTTTAGGTGGAGGAGTAGTCCGGGGTAAGAGACCCCTTGCCAGACTTAATGCTCTCTCCCCAGATATTTTATCCAGTAGTGAGGTTCACTAGAAAAAGACAGAATCTTCATCATGCAGCTGAAAATCAGAGTATAGCTGTTTAAAAGGCTGATGTAGTTTCCTTGGCTAAAAGTTTTCTACAGAGCTAATTCTGGTGGTTGTGTTCCTTTACGTGGCTCTAGTGCTAGTTTGGCTAGAGAACTTTCTGTTGTTTCAGAAAATGATGAGTAATCTGATGAGGACAATGGTGATTTTTCCAGATGACACCAAGTCCATTCACCGATTTTCTTCAGAATGTGAACATGAGCTTAAGTCCAAACAAGTATTCACTTTTTCCCAGATGATTACGAGATCTAGTGATGTTTTTCTGCTTAGTAACCACTGGGAAATATGCAAGGTATATGACTTTATAAAGTACAAAATGCCTAATTCTATGTCTATCTCCACTCTCGTACTGGACCTGGAAGATGTGAATAAATCTGCTTGAAGGACATCAGTATATATTCCAGCAGTCCCTAAAAGGCTCCATATGGTCGATATTTCAGATGATTGATCACTGTAAAGTATTAAAAAGACAAAAAAAAACAAACAAACACGAAGATGTTATTGCAGGGGGGCAAGCCCCCCTGCACCCCCCACACCCCTCTACTTAAATATACCAACTCTGAGATCATGCTACACCGACAATACAGTGTGGAACAGGAATTATTCCTATTCCCTACTGTAGCACGATCTCGGACTTGGTATACTTAAGTAGGGGAGTGTGGGGGGCACAGGGGGGCTTGCCCCCCTGCAATAACATCTTTGTGTTTTTGTTTTTTTAATACTTTACAGTGATCAATCATCTGAAATATCGACCATATGGTGTTCGATATTTCAGCTGCCCGATATTTTCATAGGTAACTATATATATATATATATATATATATATATATATATATATATATGTGTGTGTGTGTGTGTGTGTGTGTGTGTGTAAGTTTATTTTACAATGTGCATATAGTTTGGATGATTTTGCTGTATCCTTCCCTGAAAAGCAAAAGTCTTATATGAAAGAAATTGTTTCTAATTTGAATCAGGTTATGAGGCATGCTTTGAGAGGTATGCTTGAATGTGCAGATACAGTGCTGAGAAGTGCTGCTTCTGTTCTTTTAAGAGAGTATGCTTGGTTACATATTCATAGCTTCTCTGATTATTTAAAAGCCAAAATTATGAATGCATCTTTAAGTTCTGAATTGGTTTTGGGGCCCTCTGTTACACAGATTGTCAAACAGAAGGGTGACAGAGACACACTAATGCATAGGATATATAGGATGTTTCACGTACCCATGTTCTCCCCAAACAAAGCATCTTCCTTCAAAGGCCAAAACAAACAAAAATCCCAGCAAAACAAAAGTCAGGGATCCAAAAGAAAATCGAAGGAGAATCATTATTTAAAACTAAGCAAAATGGGTTCATTTCTGAAAAAGGAGTGACTATGCTGAGTCACAGAACACCCTTACCTTAAAACTAAGCAAAAAGGGTTCATTTCTGAAAAAGGAGTGACTATGCTGAGTCACAGAACACCCTTACCCCACCCCCTGCTTCCTTCACTTCCACCTTCCCTCAGGCTCTCTTTCAGCCCCACAGCCTGGTCGCAAGTAGTCCCAGACAAGTGCATTCTGAGAAACATTTGGAGAGAATGTACTTGGCAGTAGATAGTAAATCCTCCACCTTTCAGGGGAAATTCCCCCATACCCACCAGACCAGACAGAACCATTTCTTCCAGTGGTCCATCATATAGTAGAAGTAGGGGTCCTAGAACCAGTGCCTATGATACACAAAGGCAAAGAATTGTTAAACCCAGAATGTTTTTGGTACCAAAAAAGGAGCACATCTGGAGAACTGTTCTAGATTAGTCCTTTCTAAACACCATTGTAAAAGTTCTGAAATTCAAAATGCTCACCTTACAGTTGGTCCTAGTGTTGCTTCCAGACCACTGTTTCATGGTGACTTTTCATTGCTAGTTTTAATGTAACGGAGAATTCCTTACAAGCATTGTTATCACTTGTTTATGTTGTATTGCTGACCTTTCATCTTTTCCCAGATATTTATACACTTCCTCATGTTCCACTTCTTTCATATCGCATTCCTTTCCTAGTATAATATTTTCTTGTTGTTTCAGTTTTCCTGCTGCAAATGTTGTCACACATTTTAAGGCTCAAGTGTCATTTTTCTAAACAAATTTTAACCATTTGTTGCTGTACTTTGCATTCCCGGTTTTAAATAATCTACTAAAAAGAGGTGGGGTGTCTTTTGGCAGAGTTGATGTTCATCATTCCCAATTGCAACTGTCTCTGAATCCAGGACTCTAGCTCTGAAAAACATTTATCATTATCATATTCCTATTCCCCCAAATGCAGGAAATTGCATTATCCTTTGGGCTATTGCATTGCATTACCTTTGGGCTATCTACTGCTTCTTGAGTATTTACAAAGTGCTTGGCCCCAGTGGTTGCTTATTGCAGAACCCTAGGCATCCTCATTTTTCCTTATTTAAACAGTAAAAAACAAAGGCCAAGTCAACATGACTTCAGGTAAAAAAACAAAGTAAAGTCTCTAATATATTAAAGATTTTACTTTCAGTTATATAAATATGTAGAGGTAAGGCTCCAGCCTTACCTCTACTTCTTTATATAACTGAATTTATTCATTGTTTTTCTGAGGTACCCGGTTGCTGGTGTGGTTAAACTTTTAGTGAAAGATTTTACTTTGTTTTTTACCTTAAACCATATTATTTATTATTTTATTTATTTATTTTATTTTACATTTGTTGACCGGGCTAGTCTAACTGGATATATGTCCATTTTCAGTAGAGGCCCAGGGAGAAAAGCTCCAAGCATCAGCAGTGACAAAGAATACAATATATAGTAATAGTCAAGGGAATTACAGTACATTGGCTACATTGGACAGAACAAAATTGTACTGAGTCATTTAGTAGATTTAAGCTAAGACCAAATACAGAGAGAAAAACATATATATATATATATATTTTTTTCGTACTATGAAGGAAATTGTTAATTACAGATAGGTGGCCTAGAATAGTTGAGTAGAGAAGTATAGAGAGAGCAAGAAGGGGAATGAGATATCAGTCAGGGTTAGAGCATGGACAAAGCCAGTGAGTTTTAAGATGTTCTTTAAGATGTTTTTTTTTAAAGAAAAGTGGAAGCAAGGGTGGAAAGTTCAGTAGGAAGCTGGTTCCAGTTTTTACCTACTGTGTTGGTGAAAAGTGAGTCCCCAGCTTTGTTTTTTGGTTTAATAGTGGAAACTATGAGCTTATTAGCTGAGTGTAGTGTTGCAAGATTTTTGTAGGGTGTAATCAGATTAGTAAGGATAGGGGTATTATTAGGGTGGTAAAGGATCTTTTGGGTGATAACAAGTTGTTGACAAAGTAGTTGGTTCTGCAGTTCTAGCCATCCCAGTTGTTTGAGGTTGTGACAGTGGTGAGTTCTAAAGGGGGTGCCAGTGGCAAATCTGGCTATGTTATTGTAACTGGTGGAAAGTTTGGTGAGGTTGTTCTTAGATAGATTGGTATATATTGCAGAAGCATAGAACAGGGTAGAGATAAGGTGGGTCTGGGCAATAGTCATTCTGGCTGAAGGGGCAAGGAAGGGTTTGATTCTGTAAAGGGTGCCTAGTTTTTTGTTGACAGACTTTATTGTAGAATAAATATGGTCATCATAGCTAAGGCTGTAATCAATTGTTGCTCCTAGTAGACGGGTTGTAGTGTCTGGGGATATGTTAGTTGCATTGTTTGAGGTTATTGTGAAGTACAGATGAGGTGATTTATGAGTAGGAGCAAAGAGCAATAATTTTGTTTTTATTGGGTTCAGGAGGAGGCAGTGTTGCATGAACCAATTTTTAACACTGTTAAATACAGTTTGGGTGAGGGACTGGAGAGAGGCTATGGACTTGGCTGAACAAATTAAAGTAGAGTCATCTGCATATTGTATGCAGGTGGCTTGAGGAATTTTGGTATGTAGATCATTAATAAGCAATGAAATGAGTAGGGGTCCTAAGATAGAGCCTTAGGGTACTCCAATATTCACCGGGAGGGATGGAGAAAGATTATTATCCCAAAGTACTGCTTGCTGTCTGTTTTCCAGATAGGATTTAAACCATTGTAATGCTTGTGGATCAAGTGATTGGGCTTTTAGTATGTCTATAAGCATGTTATGGTTCACCATATCAAAGGCTTTTGAAAGGTCAATAAATAGTGCAGAGGAAAGAGTGTTATTGTTACGATTTTTGTTTATGGAGTCAGAAAAAGATAGCATGGCAGTGGTTGTGCTATGGAATGGCCTGAAGCCATGTTGGCAGTTGGCAAGCAGATTATTTTGGAGAAGGTGGTTAAGTAGTTGTCTGTGAATGCATTTTTCCATTATCTTAGCTATTGGAGAGAGTAAGGCAATAGGCCGAAAGTTGGAGGGCTCAGTAGATGACCCACTTTTATGTAGAGGGATGATGTGGGATACTTTCCATATGGAAGGGATTTTGCTTTCTAAAATAGTTCTATTTATAAGGATGGAGATGGGATAGGCAATGGCTTTTGCTGCAATTTGCAGGTATTCAGCTGGCAGACAGTCAGCAGAAGGGGTGCAAGGTTTTAGTTTTTGAAGGAGGTTGCAGATGAGGGATGTAGGTACAGGTTGTATTTGAAAGGTAGGAGATGGAGTCTTAGTGGTATTTAATGGGGAAGTGGTAATAGGTGGTAAAGTATTAGCTAGGGTTTTAATGGCTTCAGTAAAGTAGTTATTAAAGGCATCAGGAATCTGGTTGGAGTTATTATGGTTGAATCCTGCAGGGGCAGGAGTTATAGAGTGCCCTGGCTGAAGAAGTTTGTTTATGCCTGACCAGAATTTTTGTGGTTTTTGTTGATGGGTTTGTTGGAGGTGAAGGTAATAGTCTTTTTTGTCTCTAAGAATATATTTCTTGGTGGCATTTCTTAACTGTTTAAAGTAAAGGTGATCTGATGGACATTTGGAGGCTGTCCATTTAGCCCAGATTTTATTTCTGAGGAGGATCTTTTGCCTAGTTTGTTTTGTGAGCCAGGGGGCAATTTTGGTTCTTATTCGGGAAGAGCGATAGGGGGCATGGTAATCTAGGATTTGAAGAAATTTAGTGTTAAAGTAGGTCACTGCTTCATCAAGTTGAAGATGAGACATTGGTGACCAGTCACATGTTTTCAGTTCATTTAGGAAGCTCTCTGGATTAAAAAAATGTTTGGAGTGGGAGGTTTTAAAATTATTAGTAGTTGGGATATGGAATCCATTTAAAAATGTAGGTTAGCATATGGTCACTGATATCGTCAGGAAGGGTTCCTGGTTCATAAGTATCAAGATGGCTGTTGATAAGGATCCAGTCTAGGGTGGTTTCCTTACTGCTTGGCTTATGGATTCTAGTAGGAGAGTTATAATTTGTGAGAATCCATAAAGATTTATGTGATTAGTAGGATTAGGGGAACTACAGGTAGCCCAGTCTATATTAAAGTCACCTAATACAATGGTCTCCTGAAGTAGGTGGGTAGACAGGTAACTAAGTAAGTTTTCAAGAGTATTGATATTATTTCTAGGGGGAGATATGAGCAAATTAGATAGATAGATTTGGAGTTGTTGATTTGAAGTTTGGCAGTAAGGGTTTCTGAACTGGTATCCAATGGTAGGAGCAAATTGAAGAGTGAAACTTAGAGTTTAGATTTGTACAAAATGGCTATACCTCCACCCTTTTTGGTTTTATGGTCACATCTCAGGATATTATATCCTGGAGGGGTAATCTCCTGGACCAGAGTTGAAGGCTTTAGCCATGTCTCTGTAATACAGAGAATATCAAATGAGTGCACATCTAAGAGTGCATGTAGGTGGGTAATTTTATTGTTTATGCTACGGATGTTAAGGTGAGCTATCAGGAGGGAGTTATAGGTTCATAGGTTGGTACTAGGCTATCAGCCCTAGGGCCTATACAAGCCTAGCCATAACAATTCCCTGGCTATTTCTTCCCACACTATTTACTTCCCTGGACCCCTGTCTAGCAGGGCAACTGACGTGATCCCCAGGGTGAATTTCCTTTCTCCCATCCAATCGTCAAGGTTCCTTTTGAAGAGGACCAAAGAGGCACTCTGCTTGACATGTATGGACAATCTATTCCAGAGTCTGGGGAGTCTCTGGGTCAGGAACCTATCCCTCCAGCATGTTTTGTTTATCGTGATGACAAGGTTTAGATCCCTGGAGCGTGTGGCTCTGAGGGATTGGGATTTCTTTAAGTGTAGCATGTCCAACAGCTCTGGGTTTGACATGGCCTTGTATGTTAAGCAGAGATCGCCTCTGAGTAGACGATATGCGACAGAGTATAGCTGGAGTTTTTTAAGGCGGTCAGCTTAGGGCATCTGCTTTAGGCCTGAGATTCTTTTAGTGAGGTATTTCTGTGGCCTTTCCAGTTGTTGCAGATGTCTTGAGAGGTACATACCAAATGGGGCATTGTATTCTATAATGGGTCTAATGAGGGATGAGTACAGTGGGACAATTACCTCCTTTCTTCTGAATGAAACGCCCTTAGTGATGAGGTGTGCCACATAGAAGGATTTCCTGACTGTTGTGGTGATGTGGTTATCGAAGGTGAGACCACTGTCCACCTGTGTCCCTAAGTCTCTTATCACACTTTCGGTGTTTAGTGTACTGCCACCTATATGGTAATTCATGGATACATGTTTTTTCCCAAAGGGGATAACTATACATTTCTTGACATTGAGCTTGAGCCCATGGCTCTGGCACCAAGCATCTGTTCCTGTAAGGCCCTTTTGTAGAGTATCCACATAATCTGGGGATTCAATAACGGCTCCCAGTTTGCAGTCATCTGTGAACTTTGTTATCCAGAGTCCCTTAGTGTTGGCCTGTACTTCAGAGAAGTAGATGCCAAACAAGAGCGGTCCCAGGACTGAACCCTGAGGTACTCCACTTGTCACTTGTCTGGAGCTGGATTTGGAGTCGGCTACTTTTACAGTGTGGATTCTATCAGTAAACCAGTTAGCAACCTATTGGGTGACGTAGGGATTAATGCCCAGCTTAATAAGTTTGTCTATGATTCCAGAGTGAAGGACGGTGTCAAAGGCCTTGGCAAGGTCTAGATAGGCTGTGTGGACCACCTTAACCTTGTCCATGGCTCTGGAGACTGATTCGAAGAAGTCAGTCAGGTTCAGGAGACAAGATCGGCCCTTCACGAACCCAAACTGGGTGGGGTCCAGTGTTTGAAGGTTGCCAATGTCTTTGTTTATAAGTTCCATGATAATACACTCCATGGCCTTGCAGATAAGGCTTGTCAGACTGATGGGATGGTAGTTTCCAGGATCCAAGGTGGATCCCCCCTTGTGGAGTGGGATAACTGTAGCTCTGCGCCACACAGTGAGCACAAAACCTGAGGTGAGGCTATGATTAAACATGACACTTAGGTGAGGTGCCATTTCATATTGTAGTTCATGTAGTACACAGCCCGGGATGTCATCTTGTCCCATGGATGCTGTATTCTTAGCTTTGGAGAGTGCATTTTTTACCTGTGTGGCCGTTATTATGGGAATTTGGCAATCTTCTGGTATTGAGATGGGGCATTTAGGGGGTGAGAGGGTGGTGAAGTTGGCACTGAATCAATCTGCCAGGATATTGGCAATATCCTTGGGATCAGTATATTTAATGCCATTCTGTTTTAGCTCAGAGCAGATCTGAGCATTGTCATTTAGATTCTTAACATAGTTATAGAATGCCTTGTGGTTATCTTTGGAATCTTTGGCAATTTTATTTTCGTAACTAGCTTTGGAGGATTTTATGAGGGATCTCAGTTTCTTACTGAGGCTGGTAAGGAAGTTTTTTGCATCCTGAGATTTTCCTCTTTTCTGCAACAGTTTCTTCCTTTTGTTGTAAAGTTTGTTTATGGCAGTGGACCACCAGATTGGCTTCCTTTTTTTGGATGAGAGCATCTTGGTTCTATTTTGGGATGGCACGATTCATGCATGAGTGGATGTGCTCATACAGTGCCTTAGTGTAGGATTCAGCAGTTGAACTTTCAGTTCCCGTCTGCATGGGTGTCATGAAGTTTGTCACTTCTGACTTGAGTAGCATGAAGTTGGCTTTGGAGAAGTTTTCTATGGAGGTTTCCTTACTGGGGGGTGGGATGTGGATGTTAAGGGTGATTAGCTTATGGTCAGACCTGACTAATGAAGTTAGGCAGTTTAGTTACGGTAATGATAACATGCAATGTTAGGTTGTGTAGGTTATTGGGATTATCAGTATTGGGGCCAGGGTTTGAATGAATATCACCATCTAATAGGGGGCGTTGTTGAGGATATTGTACAAACTTAAGGATTTTGTAGTAATTATTTGAGTTTTTTTTGATAAGGAAGTAAGTAACATGGGTAGCTCTATGATATTTTGGTAATATATAGATAGAGGTGGAGGTTATGTTACTGTGGTTGAGGGAGTAAATGAAGGAAGATGGTACAGTTTACTGGTAGTGGTGGTGTTGCTCAGGTAGAGAAAAATGTCCAAAGAAGGTTAGTGTGTATGGTATTGTAAAAGAAGCAAGGGTTGTAGTTAAGAGTAGTATGTTTGTGGATATAGTCTTGTGTGTTGGGGCCATTAGGATATGTAGATAAGTGGTTAGAGTATATTGCGGGAGGGAGTGTAGTAAGTAAAAGGAGAGAGTGCTATAAGAGGTTGAGTAAGGAAGAAGTGTCCAATTAAGTAAAATAGAGTTGGTTGTAAGAGAGATGCTTTAAAAAATAATCAGTACAGGATATGGTGTGGAGAGGTGAGGGAGTAGATCAAGAAAGATAATTAGTTTAATTAAGGAATTGTGGAGGTAGGGGGTAGGGCTGTTAAGTCGAGGAGGTAAGAGATAGGCTGAAAATGGGAGGGGGAGTGGCTACAGAAGTATATGGCTAGGACCACTGGGGGTGGGTGGGACTTGGGGTAGGGTAGGGGAGCAGAGTGAGCCTGCAGGGCGAACGGAGCGGGGCAGACCCAAAGGAAGGTAATAGCATGGAGAAAAACAATCAGTATAGTAGAAGGTAAGACCAAGGGTAGGTAAGTAAAAAGGCAGTGGTTGTGAGTGTAAGGAAAGGAAAAATTGAGAGGCAAAAGGGAGAATAAGGGCTAGTATAGGACTAGAGATGAAGAAGACGAGGGTTAGATACTAGGATTAATAGACTATAGTAAGTGGAAAGTAGTGCAGTAAGAGTGAAGTAAGAGTGAAGTAAGAGTGAATAGTTTATAGTAAGTGGAAAGTAGTGAAGTACGTGAAATTAGAAGTGGGTGAAGATAGCCATCTAGTGGTCGAAACCTGTAATTACACTGAGTGGAGACCACAATAGATGGTTGGAAGAGAAAAAATAAAAAGAAATTTAGAAGGGAAAGACTTGAAGGAGATAGAAATACTGGAAAGGCTGGCATGACTTAGGGAAAGAGGAAACAGAGTACAAGAAAGCAAGCAGAGGGGGGTATGGCTGCTGGCTAATATGGCAGTTTAAATTGGACACCTAGCAAGTATCACAACACTAACAAATACATGTAGAAGAAGATATAATATTATTTGACATACAATCTTAGTTTATCTTGGCTTTCAGTCCAGGGGGTACTTTGGTTACCCAGGTGAGGAGATACACAAGCAGGATTAGGTAGGCGAATAAAGTTGGTCTTTGCAGTCCAGAAGGGCACAGCTGGAAGTAGAAAAAGTAGGTAAAAGAAGTATGCACAACTGAAGAAAAAAAATAAAGGGAGAAGAAAGTTATAATAGATACTAGGTATATAACAGGAGAGAAGTTAGTTAATCAGTAAAATTAAGAACAGAAACACATTAGCTTGTTCAATAACATAAAAATATCAGCACATTAGCTTGTTCAATAACATAAAAATATCAGCATCAGGTGTAGTATCTTCTGAAACTAGGCATAAGCACTTGAACTTTCCTCTTTTTGTTTTTTAATTCTTTAGAACTAGATAACAGCATCTATATGTAAACATTGAAACTAGGACAAAGCAATTTAAAAGAAAATAACGTAAGCTAGAATAGAGCTTTTTAACTAAAAATGCAGCAGTTAGAGTCAAAACATTGTAGCCAGGGTTCAATGAACAGTAAAAGCATTTAGCTCTATTTCAGCAGCTAGAGAGAACACATTATAGCCAAAGTTCAGTGAACAGTAAAAACATTTAGCTCTATCACAGCATCAGGCAAAATTCCATCAGGAGACTAGGCATAAAACAGAAAAACACATGCATGTGCCCCATTAGAATAAACACATCACAAATAGACTTACAATCTTGTATCTAAGGGTAAGCGCATGAAATACATAACTCTGTTTCACAGTGAGTGCAGAAAAGTTAGCAGGTACCTATAAACGTCTAGTTTAGAATTGAGTTTGTAGCTAAGACCAATAGGTTATTTATTTAATTTTCTTTTTAACAGGGTAGCAATCCTGCGACTAAAATTGAGACTAAAAGCTACACTGGAATAACAAACACGCTACTGCTGTTTGTAAGCGCAAGGGTATCTGTAAAACCTCAGCAAGGTTATAAATTTCTTTTTCTTTTAACAGAGTGGCAGTCCTGTGACTAAATTGAGACTAAAAAGCTGCACCGGAGTACTATTACATGCTCCTGCCATTTGTAAGCACACAAGTGACTGTAAAACCACAGTGAGGTCATATATTTCTTTTCTTTTTAGCAGATTGGCAATCCTGTGACTAAATAGAGAATAAAAAGTGCATCGGAGTACTATAACACGCTACTGCCATTTGAAAGCACAAAGGTGACTGTAGACCCTCAGCAAAATCATATATATTTTTTTCTTTTTAACAGCAAGACAATCCTGCAACTGAATTGAGACTAAAGGCTGCACCAGAGTGCTAAACCATGCTACTGTCATTTGTAAGTGCAAGGGTAACTATAAGACTTCAGCAAGGCTAGGTTAGAAGACAACACATGCTGGTGGATAGCTGAGTGGATTCTGGTCCAGTTACTAGGCACCTTTTGTAGGGTAAATTGTGCGGAGGAGCAAGAATAGCTGTCCGCCGACTGTGGTCATACAAGCTGTGATAGCAGTGGATTACAAACTATGGTAGCAGTAGAATAAACAAAGAATTAAGAAAAAAAAAAACAGGACTGGTATAAAAAAATTAATTTGGACAACCTAAATTATAGTCTATGAAGTACAGATAAACAAGCGACTCAAGGACCAAGCAGTTGGAAGTGCTGGTCAGGTTCCTGGCTTAGCACTGATTCAGTTAAGGAGCTGCGGTGAGCATGTCAGATAGGTAATTTACAAAGTTTGTATATGGCTGGATTCTAAGCATTACAGTGCACTGAGCTGTGTTGAGGAAAAGAAAAACAAGTAACAATAGAACATGTCATAAAATACTTTAAGTTAAACAGAGAAAATAAAAGCAGTTACACACTTACATTTTAAATACTAATTTAGAAGCCAAGGAACACTCAGCAGCCACACACATAGTAGGAGATTTAAAGATGGCGCCTCCAGAGAGCTAGTTCCATATAATAGGTTTGGAGCGGATGTAGTAAGGTAAGGGGAGGAGTAAAGTATTGAATTGGCCTTTGTTTTTTACTGCTTGACTTTTATTTGCTGGGCTCTTCTTTACCCATGCAGCTGATCTGCTTGTAGCTTTTTCTGATTTAGATGACTTGCTGATTTGTTTAGACTTTGTGTCCACCTACCTGGACTCTTCAGATAAGGTTGCATCCCTAATTTCCTTCCAGTACTTCAAACTGAACCTTCAAAACTCATTCCTCATACCCTTTCATTAAATTATTTTCTTTTGATATTGGATAGATATAGTAAAAATGATGGCCTTCCTGTCAGAAGACAAAGTTCTGACTTATCAGAGCATTTTCTTGAATTTTTCTCTTGTAGACATAGTCTCAGCAAGAGTGTTCCTCAACATTCAATGGTACTTGAAGAATTGTTGGACTAGGCACCTTTATCTCTTGGATTTCCAGGTACCCCTGCTGGGATTTGTGAAACAGGAGCTGCACTGGTGGAAGGATTAACTGTCTCTGAATCCAGGACTCCCTTTCTCTCTTCACACCCCAGTCCAATCTGTCCAGATGGACTCTTCAGATTTTGCATGGGGAGCACTGTCTATGGGGGTTCAAGTGCAAGGCTTGTGGAGTCCTCAGGACATGCTGAAGCACATAAATGTAAAAAAAAGATGTTGGTAGTGATTCATGCCTTAAAAGTTCTTCACCACTTATGGACTCTGGGTCCTCTTCTAATGGTTACAGACAACACTACTGTGATGTGGTGCCTGAACAAACAAAGGGGGTAAAAGGTCATAAATTCTTTGTCAGTTGGCAATGATGGCCTGGAAGCTGGCTCTACAGCATTCTATAACTCTGCAGACCTTGTGCATTCTGTTAGAGCAAAACACAGTGGCAGATAGACTAAGCAGATTCTGAATAGACCTCCAAAATTGGAAGCTCCATGTAGATGTCTTCCCAGACTTAATTCAGATGTGGTGAACACCTCAAGCAGATCTCATCACTTCCTTTAAAAAATAGACAACTGAAAAAATTCTATTCAAGACATTGTTTTAGCTGTTCCAAGACATGGTTGGGAATGTTCCTGCATGCATTTCCACACTTTCCAATATTTCTCAAGGTACTTCTAAAGAGAGGACTTTCAGGATTGCTGCAGGACCTCTAAGATGGCTGCACATTGAGTAACAGTTTAATTCTAGCTCTCCCAGTGCAAAAGCAGAGACTTAGCAGAGAAAGCCAGTGGAACTAAATTTCTAAGTAAATTTCAGTAACTGGCTGTAAGTGTACTGCCTGGATGCCAGGAAAGAAATACAGAGAACCTGAAGGAAAATCAGCTGGAAACGGTGATGAAAAAACACTGACTGGGAAAAGTAGTGCAGCTGTTCTGCAAAAAGCAGTGCAAACTCCAGACATGATTTCCACTAACCTCGAGGAAAGTATAGGGCAACTGCACACAGACCTGACTAAAATAAACAAAGCAGTGATGGAGTATATCAACTCAAAAAAAATAAAAGGCTGGAAGAAAATGGAAGAAGCTTTAAACAGATATTCAGTTAAGGTAATAAAACTGTGAAACTCATAGGATGAAATGAAGAAAAGGCTGGCTGAATATGAGACTGCGCAAGAAGAGATGTTTAAAAAAATAGAATTAGAGGACAGAAGGGGGGGACCTGAGATTTTCTGCTGTACCAGAGAAGCTGTAAGGAACAGATTGTATTAATTTTATGAAAGCACAAATGAGCAACTGGACTGGTATTCCATAACATAAATTGTTAATTGAAACGTCACATCGTGTATGGTTCCAAATTGGCTATGAGAAAGCAGCCCAGACCTTTAGTAGTAAAGTTGCAATCTTGCCAGCAGAAGGAGTTGATTCTGACAAAACTCTGGCAGAAGGACAAAGTACTAAAAGTGGGAAACAGTAGAGTATTTATGTAGAATGGCTACTCGTACACCATGGAGAATAGGCATAAATTGATTCCATTATTGAGGGAATGTCGTAAAGCAGGTGTGAGATTCAAACTTCTGTACCCAGCTATCTTCAAAATATTTTCCTCTGGAAGGACAAAATCATGTTTTGATGAAGTGCATGCTAAGGATGAAATAGAAAAGTTTGTCTAACAAACAGTGAGCCATAAAACAAGAAATTTTGCATCTTGTTCTGATAATAAAAACGACAGAGAGACTGAGCCAGCAAAACCTTTTCCAGTGTTTCAACAGAAAATGCTTGAGAAAATGAAAAAACACAAGAGCTGACTAGCAGAATTGAAAGTATGCTGGAAGTGAAGCAGAGACAGGATTTGGAAGATGGAGATAAACATGAATATAACAAGAAAATCTGGAAATATTGACTTTAAGGATACCCTGCAAGATGCACTGTTGGAGATGCTGGGTGGGAAGGTTGGTGTGATGGGGAGGTGATTTTTTTGAGCTAAGATACAGAATCAGAATTGCCTAGACATGGTAAGACCTTGCTGTCTCTAATTATGGTGGCTGCCAAAAAAAAGCAATTAATAGAGGATGGAAATCAAAATCTAAACCAACTATATTAGAAGTAGTGAATATAGTAACAGAGATAAAACAACTGGAACTGAGATCTTTAGAAAAAGGCAGGAGCAAACTACATAGGAAACAATGGGAATTGTGGGAACAATACATACATGGGAGGAATGAGGTTTAAAAGAAGACAGGACTTAAATGAGCTGTGTAATGTTTGACTGTAAATGACTGGGTAGATTATAAGTGATATATAGTGTTTGCAACTGGGAGTGTGTCAGTATGGTTTGTGATATAAAATGCTTGCAACTAGGATTGTGTCGGTATGGTTTGTTTTCATTTACATAAATGTATGATTATGCATATATCAAGTGATGGTTTAATAAATATGTTTCTTGTTTAAAAAAAGTGACAGGAATTGAATAATTTATGTAATGTTGCTTAGTTATGTGATATATAGCAATATATGTGAAGCATAAAGTTTATTACTTCTAATTATTAATGCAGTTTGATTACATTTATATACATGTAAATGTGCCTATGTCACACGTGATTATTCAATAAAGGTGTTAAAAAAGAAAATCTAGAAATATTGTACTTTCTTGGACTTTGTTAAACTTGTAGGGGACTAATGTTTGGAGAATAAAATCAGTAACTTAGAAATTGACAAATGTATGATTACAAATCAATAATTATATTTGTGAAATATGACAAGAAAACCAGGAAATACTGGACATTTTTGGACTTTGTTAAACTTATAGGGGACTTTAAAGCATATGCCCAATTTCATGTCATTAACATTCAAAAAAATATTCAGGAGTGGGAAAGACGAGGGAGAAAGTTAACTTTAAGTAAAACATTTTTTTCTTAATGGTACTATTTTTATAGTGCATGATTTTCTTTGCATGCTATAAAGTAAAGTTTTCTGTTATTTTTTGTGTAATGGAATACTAATATAAATAGGTGCTCCTGTTTTTTCTTTCTTTCTTTGTTCCTTCTTCTCTCTTTCTTATTGTTCAGTTTTAAGAAATGTAGGCACTGCAATGTAAAAAAAAGAAGACTAAGAATAAGAAGAAAAATCTGGTTAAAATAGCAAGACAACAGAAAAAATTGGTGCACTTTTTCTCATTCTTGCATAGGGGAATGTCTGGGTTAAGGCCATTAGCTTAATCTATTAACAAGTTTTAAGAGAAAGCAAGTAAATGAAAAATAATATTGAATATTATAAAGCTTTTACTAAGGGGCTACTGGTAAGGGAGGAGGATTACACTGGCATGTATTTATATTCCACCGAAAACTGCTATAAAGGAGCTTACGAAAATTCTGGGAGAAATAATCAGCATTCAGCAAGGAATATTAGGTGGGGACTAGAATTTGATTTGCAACAGTGAATGTGTGTCAGGGGGCCCAGGAGAGAAAATATAACAAAGGAGGGTAGACTTTTGAAAAAAAATTATGAAAATATTTGGCATGGAAAATGTGAATTCAGTGCTAGGCGTTTGGAGTGAAATTACGTATTATTTCAGGGATAAGCTAGAGAGAATTCACATTTCATAGGAACATGTGCATTTAATTGAAGGTCTTGATACACACTCAGTAAGTATTTCAGATCATGCACCAATAATAACTAAAATAAAAACACAAGGTAATGAAATAAAAATGAGACACTGGCACTTTCCCACCTATTTGTTGAAAAGAGAGGTATTTAAGGAATGGGTAGTGGAAATTATTCAGGAGCTATTGGAGAAGATATAAATTTCGTCTGAAAATGTATCTAAAAAATGGGCTAAAATTAAAAGTGGAGTTTAAAATAGGGTGGAAATAAAAGAAAGGGAGATATGGTTAAGAAGTAACAAGAATTTTTAAAATAAACCAAAAGCCACCTTAGTGGTTGACCTGTAAAACCAACGGGAACCAGTAGGTCGACCTTAAAACCAATGGGCACCAGTACTGTAAAAAGCTTTTATTAACTTTTTTACAATACTGGTGCCAGTTGGTTTTATAGGTCGACCACTATGGTGGCTTTTGTCTTATTTTAAAAGTTTCTTAGTTGCCTACGAATTTGCTGTGTTTTTAAGTAACAAGGATTATTTAGCGGGACTGACAAATGTTAAAGTATTGCAAAATATGAGGAGTCCCACAGAACAAGAAGAGCAGCAACTGAAGATTGCTAAACAGAAAATAAGGGGTTACCTTGATAATATGCATAATAATAAGATTGCTGTCAAACAACTGTTTTTGATAATAACTCTACAGCACAAAAACTTTTAGCACAACAACTCAGGCAACAGAAATTAGGAAGGGTTGTAGCCAACCGTAGGAAGCCTATAGCAAGGAAGATAACAAGGGATCCTGTAGAAGGAGAAGTTCCAACATCCTGGAAGAAAGTGGTGGTAGCTGTAATACCTAAAGATGGTATAGATCCATCAGATCCAGCTTCATACAGGCCCATTTCAATTCTAAACCACATGATTATCAAGTGTTTACGTCTATAATCTCTAAATGAATGGAAAAAATGATGTCAAAATTGATAGATATGGGTCAGTGTGGTTTTGTGGAGGGGAGGCAAACATTTGACAACATTAATAGAACATTGAAGATCCAGAGGGAAGGAGAATGTAAGAAAATACCACTGTTGTTGGTGGGTCTTGATGCAGAGAAAGCATTTGTCAGAGTAAGCTGGGACTTTATGAACAGGGCAATGGAAGCATTTGCATTCTCAGATAAAATTATATGGTTTATTAGGAGGATATATGAGGGATCTGAGGCAAAAATTAAAGTGAGTGGGGTCCTCTCTGATAATTTCTGCTTGAGCAGAGGAACCAGGCAAGGGTGTCCTCTCTCAACTTTGTTATTTGCATTATGAGAGTCAAGAAAAGCTGGCTGTGTTTGCAGATGATATTATATTATACCTGACAAAAGCAGAAAGGGACAGTTCCATGTTGTAGAACATTTTGAGACAGTTTTATATCTTTTTGGGCTACAAAATTAATAACACTAAAACAAAGGCAATAGTGGTAAATTATGTACCCACACATGAATTGATTCAGCGATATCCATATTTATGAGGCTATGATAAAATGAAATATTTAGGAGTATGGATTAAAAATGATTCCAGTGGGGTAGCTAAGGACATATGGGAAGAAACTAAACAAAAGATAATACAAAAACTGAGAAAATGGAAGCTCTGTTATATGGGCAGTGATAGTAAGATACAACCAGTTAAAATGTTTTTGTCCCTTTAGTCTTATACACAGGTCAGGCATATTTTTTACCAACCAGAGTAGAAGTTGTGGATAGCATTTAATAAAGAGCTGAAGGATTTTATCTGAGAGGGGAAGATGGCAACAGTCAAGTGGGATATGCTGATTCTTCCAATAAAACTAGGCAGATTGGCATTACCCAATTTGAAGGGGCATTTCAGAGCAAAACAGTTAAGGCTCCTATATATAGCACAAGCAGAAAACTATAATTCAATGTGGAAAGGGATGATGATGAAACGGGGGGGGGGGGCTCAAGAAACAAGGACAGACTGGGATTTTGGATGCAGACCTTTAAAGAAAATAACAATAATCATACAGAATATTATAGTCATAAATTAGCAGAAAGTATTCTTAGAGCTAAGCAAACACGAGAATGAAGAAAGGAGATTCTGTTGATAAGGATGACTGCAATGAGGGATACAGATTTATTGGAGAAAACTGGCAAAGCAACCAAGGTATTGGGAGCAAATAACTAGAGAGGGAAAGATGATAGAATGGGAAGATGCCAAGAATTTATTTGGACTGTAGGTTAGAGATCGACTTCCCTATCAGTGATTGATATCAGAGTATAGGCAAAGAGAAAGAAATGGGAGGGGGGGTGTTCTAAATGAAAGATGAGCACTGGTAGAGTTTTTAGTACAATCTAGAACAGAAGCTGCCATTAAGAAAGGAATAATTAGTGGAGCATAGAAAATATTGCATGGTTCTCCTGTTCAGTTCTCGGCAGGGGTGCCTTCTGTGCAGAGTTCCTCTGGTTACTCCAGTTTCCTCCCATATTCCAAAGACATGCATCTGGAGCTTTTTTCCTGGGCATCCACTGAAAATAGGCTCTGTCCTAGCTGGAATTTCCCGGTCAACAAATCAACAAATGTTAAATAAATAAATAAATAAATAACAACTATAAGAATTAATCAGAGGAGGTTAGAAAGGATTGGGAAGAGAGACTGGATAAGCAATTCACAGAAAACAATGAGGGGATATATATCTATATATATATATATATATATATATATATATATATATATATATATATATATATATATATATATATGTCTTGAAGATTTAGGATCTTTGCTTGGAAGTGTTTACATAGGTATTTTTATACCCCAAGTAGACTCCAAAGAATTTTTCCTCAGGTTGACATCAAATGTTTGAGATGTGATTGGGAAGAAAGAGATAGCTGGGAACATATTTTCTAGGAGTGTAAGGAGTTGGCAGACTTTAAAGATCCCCTGCAGACTACTCTGTCAGAGATACTGGGTGAGCAAATTGTTGTAACCAAGGAAATGATTTTTTGAGCTGTGATACAGAATCTGAATTGCCTAGATATGGTAAGGCCTTGCTGAGTCTACTTATGGTGGCTGCCAAAAATGCAATTGCTAGAAAATGGAAATCAAAGTCTAAACCAACTTTACTAGAAGTAGTGAATATAGTAACAGATAAAACAACTGGAATTGGCATCTTTAGAAAAGGGAAGGAGCAAACTACATAGGAAAAATGGGAATTGTGGAAACAATGCATGCAGAGGAAGAATGAGGTGTAAAAGAAGGCAGGATTTAAATGAGCTATGTAATATTTATTGATAATGACTGGATAGATTATAAATGATGTATAATGTTTTCAACCATAACTGGGTAGACATGGTTTGTAATGTATAATGTTTGCAACTGAAATTGTGTCTATGGTTTGTTTTCATGTATATAAATGTAAGATTGCCTATACGTCATATGTGATAATTTAATAAAGATGTTTTTTGTTAAAAAAGGTACTTCTAAAGAATCAGAAGGAATTACCAAAGATCATTGTGGTAACCCTCTTCTGGCCAAGGCAAAGTTGGCTTTCCTTTTTAATGGAATTTGCCAAGGGCATTACCACAGGCTTCCTCACAAACTGCATCTGCTCACACACCATCAGGAGTGAATGGTACACCCTATCTTAGAGTAACTGCAACTGACAGCCTGGATGATTCTATTTTTATACCTTTTAGGCACTTTTTTATGAGGGTGGGCCACAGGTATTTAAAGAAAAAAGAAAAGCAGCAACTAGAAAAGTTTACGTTTACAAGTGGAAGACATTCAGCCAATAAGAGAGGTCCTGAAAGGGTTTTGATCCTTCTGTTTTTTGAATATTTGTGTGTGCAACTTAGTGACTGTTTGTTATAATGTTCTATCAGTCTGAAGTTTGCAACAATCCCAGCTTGTCTGCCTAAGGATCCCCTCTTTCATCTCTTTTTGTAGACAGACAGTTGATGAAAAGAGTGTTGCATTTGAGACCCCCTTAAAAGCATATTATCCTCACTGGGATCTCAGCTTTGTTGTATATTAATAATAATATTAATAAATGGATGGCACAGTGGTGCAGCGGTAGCATTGTCACCTCACAGCAAGAGGTTCTCTGGTTCAATTCTTGGCTGGAGTGACTTCTGTGTGGAGTCTGCATGTCCTCCTTGCGTTCATGTGGGTTTTCTCCGGGCACTCCGGTTTCCTCCCACTTTACAAAGACATGCATCTGGAGCGCTTCTCCCCGGGGTGCTGCTAAAAATTGGCTTTGTTCCAAGTCAGACTTTCCCGGTAAACAAATGTTAAATAAATAAATAAACAAACTATGAACCAGAAGGTGTTTATATGGTGTGCTTTTGCATCAAATGAGAGCTTACATAATGCCAAAAATGTTACTTATACCTGCTGTCTGTCTGCTACCTATCTACAGGTATTTACACTTGTTTAGTAATGCAATATGGATATCTGCATAAATATATTTCTATACATATCTCAAGCACTGACCACCTAGACACATTGTAGAACAGAATTAAATGGGCCTATTCACCACAGAGGTCAAGAATGACTCCACAAACAAGTGGGATTCTGTGTAACAGAGAAAACCTAAATTAATTTCTAGAAATATTATGCATATATGTTGTAAGTTAATAATTATATTAATAACTTAAACAAGAAGGTGTTTATTTGGTACTCCATGCTATCAAATGGAAGACTACACAATGCTGAATAAATGTTACAGTTATAGTTGGGGTGCAAGTAGCATACCTTTGCAGGTATTTACATTTATTTTTGCCAGCTAAATATGAAGTATGCATATGCATACCATTCATAATTATGCAAATATTTAAAAAATGGAGTGACGCCTGCAAAACTACTTTGAAAAAAATGAAGAGCACATCTGTCCGAGAAAACGTCACACTGATAGTCAAGGTGTATTTGCTATGATTGCAGAGATATTAATACTTGTTTGCATAATTATAATAATTCATTTTACATATAATCAAATTACTTGCTCAATATAAATTTACCATTAGGCCTGGCTGACATAGTAATATCATTATTATGAAGAGGAGTGTGTGTAGAGTAACATTTGTATTTAAAATTAGCTTGCAACTTTTATATTTTTTAGATATATACATTTGTTTACAAGTAGGTTGCAAAATTGCATTCAGTGAATTTTAGCTCAGGTGAAAGCTGTTCAAGCAGGAACTTTGCAGGTGTGAGGAGGTATAAAACTCAGTCAGGATAGGTGTGAAAAGAGTTAATGGGTTAAAAGCAAGATAAAAAAAAAGTGGTGATGAAAAAAGTGGACTATTGCTTGTTGAATTTTTCGTACCCAGCATAGTAATTTGCCCTCTCTGTGACTTTATTGCGAAAAGGTTTGCTACTGTCTTATAGTGACTGTTATGTAATTTATCAGTTTTCATACATTTGTATGCATTCTGTGATTCATTATTATGAGTTTGTTTAGCAATAAATGATCCTTGGGTCCATCTGATTTGTTTTATTATCTGACTGTTCTATTGATAGGCTAAAGCTTTTGTCTAAATGATTGTAAACTGCATTGATTCTTTTGGAGGGCAAGTTAATGATTGATAGTTGTTAGACTGACTTAAGGGTTCATTATTTAGGAATATAATTTGCCCATTCTTAACCAGACTTGTATCAATTCAGGGTGTACATGCAAATATTTATTTCGTAGAGCTAAACCATGGTAAAGAGATTGTAAAATCTTTAGCCAGGCATTGGATGCAGCATCTAGATCTGGGTTTAGGAGCCTTTCTTAATTTGGTTTCAGCTTTACTGGCTGTTACCTCATTCCATTTCATATTCTCCATGTTAGCATTTCTAATAGTTTCTTTTACGTCTTTTCTCCATTCAGTATCTTTGTTATGTTCAGCAGGGTCTTCAGACACTTCTCCAGTATTTACAGATTTCTTCTATATTGAGAGGTTTACTATTGTTCCTATTTTCTTTTCCAGCTTCCTATAAAACAGTTTTGGATTATCAAAAAAAGGTCTTTGTTTTGTACTTTTTATTCATATGCCTTTGTATGTCTTCTGAGTTTTTCTGCTTGTACTGATATTTTTAATTCATTATTAGAGATGGTGTAACATCGGTCTGGAATTTTTTAATGCTTTGTGTTGCTTTTATCACATCTGTGTTTGTGGTTTTGATGTTTTAATGCTCCATTCCATTGTCTGTATTTTTCTAGTAGTGATACTTATTGACATTGCTGGGCTGTATTTCAGTACCATAGCTATTTCATCTGGCAGCCTGGGCCGTTCCATAAACTTCAAGAAAAATAAAAAAAAGTCTTCCAAAAACTGAGGATAAAGAAAAAAAATCTTCATCTTCTGCAGCAAGCTGCTTGCTATAATTGTAGCAAGCTCCTTGCTGCCTTTACTAGCACACACTGAGAATCACCAGTATCCTCCCAGCTTCATAAATGAATGCTGGCACTGCACTTCTACCCCATTGGTACCTGCCAGTCATGCCCTAATAACTTGTTCTAAGGACAGCCAACCCTTCACTCTGTCCTAGTTGCAGCACTGCTCTGTTCCCTTTTCTGTATTCTTCTAGTGATATTTGTTGACTTTGCTTGCTTTACTGTTCTCTGTAATTGCTGCTTCTATGGTGGTATTCAACTTCAATTTTTGCTTGGTTGTTTTATCAACAAAACATCAAATACAATTAATGATACACTTAGACACATTTAAATAGTAAGATAATAATAATAATAATAATAATAATAATAATATTAAACAAAAAAAATAAACACAATTTGCAGTGATCACATATCATCAAAACCCATTCCACCCCTTCAAAAGCAGTTTCAAAAAGTTGAGTTTTCAGTGACAAATGGAAGCCTGCAAAAGAAGACCACTTACAACATCACTGAAGTAGGAGGCTCCATGGGCAGGGTACCTCAAAGGCAAATGAATGAACACTGTAGTTCTCAAGAGCAAGTTTGCAGAATTACTAGCAGCCTCTGAGTGGTTGTGTGCAAGACCCTGGTAGGCTCTACAGCACCAGTAACTTGGGCCTAAATCATGTATTGACAAATATATCAACATCAGAATCTTATAGATAATTCTAAATCAAATCTGCAGTCAATGAACACCGTGCGTAACAGGGGTAATATGTTGGTAATGATTTTTACCAGTGAGTAACCTGGCAGCAGTGTTCTGGTCCAATGGTAAATGGTCCAGTTCAGTGTAGGAAAGTCCCAGTTAAGAGGCACTGCAATGGTCCATGCTAGGAAAGACTAGGGTATGAACTACTACTGAGACATCAACTTGAGACAAAAAAAGAGCTTCATCTTGGAGATGTTTTTTAAATGGAAACATAATGATTTTTCCAACAGTTGACACTTGGCCCTAAAGTGGTAAAGTGAGATCAAACAGTATGCCTAAATTATTCCCCTTTCCCCCAAAAAAATATTAGTTGAAATTAGAAAGCAAAGGAACACTGCAATCTCTCAAGGAAGCATGGCCTGTCATTGCCATTAATTTGAATGTGTTTGGGTTCATCTCATTATGCAAAAGTCAAGAACAGTAGCTTTGAGATAAATGGCCAGGGAAAACACTGTTGCCATTTCATCTTTTGGGAAGGAGAGGTAAATTTCAGTCCTGTCTCCATAACTATGGTATGCTAATTCCTTCTCCGTGATGAGATGTCACTGGAAACATATAAGCCATGAACAACAATAGTCCTAAGAATGAGTTGGAACTCCACATTCATATGGGTAGGGTGAGGATGTCTGAATGGCTTTAGAGATAGGATATAAACCATTCTAAGACCATAGAGGAGAGACCATAGTAAGTTTATAACAGATTAATCAAAAGACAGTGATCAGTTGCATCAAAGACCACCAAAAGATCTAGGAGGACCAATACTGAATAGTACCATTGGTCCAGGGATGGATCCAGCACTAGGCATCTTAGGCATTTGCCTAAGGCCTGTGGCCATGGCATTAATTTGAAAAAAAACAAGAAAAAGTTTTCCTGTTTTGCTAAGTGTACACATATTACTCCTTTAAGATGTCCTGCTTTTTCCAGCCAGTGAGACACAAGCAAACATACACAGCCAAATAAACTAGCTCTGTGAGATTTCAATTTGTAGCAGAATGAGCAGGCATGCCCAGGTACAATGGAGGGAGACATTTTTTGGTCTAACAGACATTCTTTTCAAGAAGAACCCAAGTAATGGATGGATGAGCTAAGATGGTACATTTTCTTCCTTTTGTAATGAAGAGAATGTGTGTTTGTTTGTGTGTGTGTGTGTGTGTGTGTGTGTGTGTGTGTGTGTGTGTGAGTGTGTGTGTGTGTGTGTGTGTGTGTGTGTGTGTGTGTGTGTGTGTGTGTGTGTGTGTGTGTGTGTGTGTGTGCAAGTGTGTGTGTGTGTGTGTGTGTGTGTGTGTGTGTGTGTGTGTGTGTGTGTGTGTGTGTGTGTGTGTGTGTGTGTGTGTGTGTGTGCAATTCCCCAGAACCTGCTTAGGCTCAAACCCTGTACCTTGGTCACAGGAGGCATCACCCTTAATCCTCTACATAAGCTGCCATTTGATGGACATCTTTTATTTTACCTCCTATTTATGTCCTGCCCTTGAGCAAGCCATTTAATTTAACTATACAGTGCTTTGGGCAAATTTGGCCTAGGCTACTTAGTGGTCACCTGGACTGCGAACCTAGTAACTAGTACCTGTGAACCACAGTAGTTATGGTGTAAAGGATGGAAACTGATGGTAGCAAACAGGATCATCATTACATGAGCCATGCTCTTTGGATGTGAGCCTTGGTTTCCTTAATGTTCACAGTGTGTTTATTATTTGGCTGTGAATAAATTGTACAGCATGACGTCTGTTGTTCGTAATTGTTTTGTTTCATTCATTGCACTGAAGAATTAATTCATTATGTGTAATATATGTTGCAGTTTATTGATACATTTTTGTGGTGCCTGCTTTACAGCTTCCAGCAACTGCAAAGGGGTTAGCGTTTGTCGGGTCATGTAGCCCGCAATAGTTGGAGTGATGATCAGTCAGTACAGTCTGATTCTCAGCATCCATGATGTCGTTGCTGCATATTACTGTGATCCAGTCTTTTTTACAATATTGAATTGTAAAGGATTTCTGCATCTACTTAAAATCTGTTTCTCTGGCAGTTAGTACAGAGGATTAAAGCTCCACCTTGTTAATGTGTTGTTTCCTGCGGCAAGGGTGCAGGATTTGAATCTTTCTACCTTCATTTACAAGACTGGATTGTAAAGGATTTATGCATTTAATTAAACATTGTTACTCTGGCAGCTAGTGCAGAAGAAAAGCTCAATGTGTTAATGAGCTGCTTTCTGTAGCAAAGGTGCAGGGTTTGAATCTTTCCACCTTCATTTACCTACTATGTGATATTGAGCATGTCACTAAACCAGACAATGTTTTGGAGCAATTGAGAATTTGGGGTAGGCTCCTTAATGTTATCCTGGACTACATGCATGGTAACTATGAACCTGTTGTTTTCTTGCAATACCCTATTGTGTAGCTGATCTAGTTCAGGAAATGCTAATGGCAATATCACCAGCACACCATTTTTTAATGTAATATAGGTATTTTCTTCCTCAAGGGCAGCATGCATTGCTTTTGTAGGTGAACCAATGAAATGCACAGTTGTTTGCCAGCAGCAACTTCTGCATTAGTAAGTGTTCTCTTTTTAATATAGAACTATTCAGGTGACTTCTACTTCTGCAGAGATTGTCATATTGACTTAACATATGTTATCAGGTAGTTAATATTTCTTATGCTCTCAAAAATACACTTCTATTTAATCTGTGCTACTCTTGGCAGGATCTTATGGTATGATGCTAGTGACATTTCAACAGTTTAATGTAGTTCATCCAAAGCTACCAATAAAATACATGTAATTTATTTCTTCATAGCATAAAAAGGGCATAAATCTTCAACAAACTGGCTATAACTGCTGGTGTGGGTGTGGGGGTCCTCTGTGGATGAAATTACCTTATGTTGTTATCTGTTCATTTTAAACTCTTTAATCTGACTTTGCAGTATTAGTGTGCCTGTGTGCCTTTATGGGTGTGTGTGTGTGTATGTTAATTAGTAATACTTTGGGTACATCACCTGTGTGTGAAACAAATTTCAAATATGTGACTTTGGTTGTTATTATTGTTATTATTATTGTTATTATTATTATTACTATTATTGTTTTGTTATTATTATTATTATTATTATTATTATTAATTATTTGACACAGACATCTGAGATGGATGCATTCAATGTAGTTATAATTGCTGGGATTGCGGATGTCTATAGATAAAAATGACTGACCCTGCTGAGCTGATAAAGTTAAAAAAGTCATTAGTCTTTCTTTGCAGGACTAGAGTCCATTTTTGTAAAGTGAATTGGGATACTTTACTGTGGCCATTTTAACCACAGTTATGTCATGTTACTATATTAATTTATATATATATATATATATATATATATATATATATATATATATATATATATATATATATGGATATATATACATTAGAGATATAGTGCAGGGAATACAGAGGGTATGTTATTAATTTATTACGGAGATGGGCGAATGGAAATGTATATTTAAATTCATTACGGCTTTTTAAATGGAAAGGAAATTATGTATTTTGTCAGAGGAAGTTTGTCATTCAGTACAAACGAAAGCGCTTACTTTACCTTTCATGGGCGTATATTGTAAATTTATTTACACACTGTTTTAAGCTGCTTAAGCTGTTTTTAACTTATTAAAACGTTTTTTGCCAGTCCGGTTTTGTTTTCAGCTTTTGGTTTTGGTATCCTACTTGGCTAAAGAGACAAATCTACTGGATCCAAAAACACTAACTCCTTTGTACTATTGACTACTTTCAAGATATATTCTCAAAAGTTAGTTTTAAACTTGCTTTTCAGTAATCTCTTCTAAAACATCCAGTGGATATTAATGGGTTAAGGAGCACAGTAAATTTTTGTATAAAATCCCAGTGTCTGACCCTCCTGTTATAGAACTGTCTATTGCTAAGCTGTCAAAGAAATCAGACATTCCAAGTGACCCTAATGATTAACAGGTTACATTCCTGGACAGGTTAGGAAGCAGAAAGCGTACTTCTGCTATTTCAATTATCAGGGTAATAAAACGTAAGACTCATATAATGCACCACAGTGGTTAACATCTCAACCTCACTGTTTCAGTATCTGTGGTCCAGTCCTGATTTATGTTAACTTTCTGTGTGAAGTTTGCATGTACTGTCCATGTGTGCATGAGTTTTCAGTAAGTACCTGGGTTATTTCCCCACTGCAAAAAATACACTGATTTATTTGCTACTGTAAATTGGCCATAAATATTACATTTAACTTCCCCCTTGTGATCTGGTTCATAACTGAAAAATAGTTGAAGATATACCATTTAACTTACCTGGTTTCCTGTTTGTCATCCACTTCTCAGAGGTCAAAGCAAATGTTAAAGGTTTATCATTGTGCAAGTTTGCAGATGCCTGTAATCAAGGTTTGAGAGCTGCCAGCCCAGCTAGCTGGAATTTTGTAAATAATTCTGTCATTTGTGGATAGTAATATGATTTGTATGCTTGCCCTACAAATATAAGAAAACTGTATATTATGTGCTGAGCTTCAAGAATGTAACCACAGTGTACCCTGCTGGAAAAGAACAGAGTTAACTTGCAAACCCTCAAGAAAAGCAAAGAGTTTTGTGATGATGTTTATCTCAGCTAAGAGACAGGATGTCTAGAGCTAGGAAGTTTTTCTATTGTCTGGAAACAGAAATAATTACAGGTTTCTAAGGTAAAAGTGTTTAACTATTTTACGACTTCCAGTTTCAGGCAAATTTCTGCAAAATAAGTATTTTTGACACAGAGGTGACAAAGAATGATGTAATCTGAGATAATCCATCAGAAATATTTGATAGTAACTTAAGAACTAATAACCCAGCAGAAATGTTTGATAGTAACTTAAGAACTATCTCAGAGAGTGAGTCTGGGCATTTTGTATTTGTCTTTGGATCTGACAACATTCTCTCATCAGCACTTGTCTTGCTCTGTAAGTAAGTCATTTAGGGCATATTATCTCTTAGATATAGATAGGAATACAGTAAAGATTAGCTTAGAGGTTTTCTGTATTTATTTGAGACTGTCCTGCAATGTTGTTTTGAAGTATTTCCTATTATTCTGAACCCTGTTGTCACTGTGTTGAGCTATTGAGTATTGGCTTATTCTTTTATTATTTATTATTTCATATATTTAAACCATTTAATTGTGGCTGGTTTGTTTAGAGATATTTAAGCTCTTAGAGTACTTGCATATGTATTTGGTAACACTGTACAGGCCACTCTTAAATAGCCTTAAAAGTCTTGGACACACTTACCAGTTGGATAACAGTAACATTACACAGTAGAACTGGTCACCCTTTGTAAGGGTCTTATAGTAGCTGATAAAGAGTGGTTGGTGGCAGCTGGTACTACCGTATAGTCTGGGCAGAAGGGGGCATAGCTAGTGAACCTGTGCCAGCCTTTCCCATGAGTGTCTGTGTGTTTGTATATAAATTAACTCTCAAAGTGTGTGTGTGTGTGTGTGTGTGTGTGTGTGTGTGTGTGTGTGTGTGTGTGTGTGTGTGTGTGTGTGTGTGTGTGTGTGTGTGTGTGCGTCAGCTACTTGGGCAAGGACACAAAGCACTGGTTGACGCTGAGGGTGCTGGCGGTTTTGGCTTGACCAATTGACTGAGATCTTAACCCTATAGCTGTGCCAGTGGGGAGTCTTACTGGGGATCAGGAGAGAGAGGGAGAAACCAGCTCCAGACTGACTGAGATCTCTGTGTGCTCTTAAGGGAAATTGTACTTTACTGTTTGTGTACTTGTCATCCTCCCAATGTGCACATCCTTCACTGCTGCTAGTGGTGAGGATTGAAGCTCCTTGATTACTGGGCCAGTGCAGGGGCATCACACAAGGCAGCATCATAAACTCTGCAGGGGACGATAAGAGCCTCCAAGAAGGCCTTTCCCAAACAAAGAAATGATGTGAAAACCTTGTACTAAAACTAAATGCTAAGAAATGTGTAATAGTATCTTTTGACATGCATGACTTTACATGTAATTGTCACATTAATAACACAGCCCTGAAAGTTGATCCGCTAGTCAGGAATCTGGGAAATTATCTTCAAAATGCTCCATTCTTTGACCACCAAGACCATGAATACATTAATGAGCTGAGATGTACCTTCATGGGCTATATGAAGAGAGACATGATGGAGCTCTTGAACTGTCTGTCCCAGACTGGTGTGAGTCTATCATTTTTTACTATTCTACCTCCTCCAAGGATGATGTGACAATATGAAGAGAAAATAATTGACTTTAATTGGCTTAGAGTTTAGTATAATTTGAAGGGGGTTACAATATTTGTCAGCCTGGCAGGATATGACTGGCAGACCATGTTGCTTTGCCAGGCTGGTCTGCAGCTATCACCACTGGGCTTTTGAAAACTGGCTAAAACCTCGTCTGCTCCCAAAGTGCCTTTTTAGGCATTGTCAACCTGCTAAACTTCTGACATAGCAAAACAACCAAAGAAACATGAAGGTGTTACTGCTTAATACCAGGAGTCTAAAGAATGAAACTTCACTCTCCGCAAGCTCTTCTCACCCTGGAGAATGTAGATGTCTGTATAGTTTGTGAGACATGGTTTAGAGGACCCCAGTAGTGTAGGACTATAATTTCTTTCTTAAATGTACTGGAGACACTTCACATTCAACCCACAGTATATTCTTGAGTGACTTTAATTACTCCACTCTGAACTGGAAATCATACACAACCACACACATGTAGGCCCAGAGAGTCCTGGATTTTGTTAACACAGATACTCCAGACTAGATAGTCCATATGCCCACTAGGGGCACAAACATCCATGACCTAGTCCTCACAAACATGTTAGAACACCACACTCCCATATGTGTAATGTCCTCACTGCTCAGATTGGACCATAAAACTGTCTTCTTTGAAATAAAATTAAAATCCTGGACCCATCAAATCCTGGTACTTTCTAGAATTATTCAAAGGTGAACTTCCTATTATTAAGTGATGACCTGGCAAAATTCCAAGCCCTCCCAGACCCTGAGAACACTGCTGTCTATGTGGAATTGTTCAGAGGAAACCTCTACAACAACATTAATAGCTGCATTGAGGCAACTGTCCCTCTGAAGAAAAACACATTACAAACTGAAAAAACAAGACACTCTGGTGGAATCCCAGCAGCCAGCATCAACAGGCTGTATAACCAAAGAAAGAAAACTATGACAAAAAGTAAGAAGTGCAATGCCAACCAACGTACAACTCCCTCATCAATCTAAACAAGCAACTTAAGGGAGCTAATCAAGTCTACCAGAGATAAGTGTGAGGTAAAAATAGTTTCCCAGACCAAAGGAAAAAGAATAGGCTTTCTTCAGTTATGTCCTCAACTTCAGAGACAGTTGTAAATGGAGCCACCTATACTGAGCCAGAAGATATAGCAAATCTACTGAATGACAAGCTTAGTTCAAATTTTACCCCTCTCTCCCCCAACACCCCTCAAGAAATACTCTCAACCATAACTTCCCAACTGTCACTAGGGAACAGGCCCTTAATGCACTCTCCAAGGCCAGGAACACTGCTTCAGTGGGGCCCAATAATATCCCAGGATTTCTCCTTAAATAGCATGAAACATGACCTCTCGAATTGATATTTAACAGTGTTCTACAGACAGGCTTTCTGCTAAGTGAATGATAAAGAACCCAAGAAGTTAGGATAGGGAGATCTACCTCCAAAAAGAGGCTAGTTACTAGCAAAGTCCCTCCGGGCTCATTGCTGGGGACCTCTTCTTTTGGCATCTAATTCTCTAAGGCTGAGGCTAATTTTCTAGGGCCTCTGGCTGACCAAGTTTAAAGTCTTGGAATCCCCAAATGACACAAATACCCTCCAAGAAGGCCTGATACAAACAAATAACTGGTGCCAGAGCCATGGCATAAAACTCAATGCCAAAAATGCATAGTAGTATCCTTTGGTAATATGACTACCCCTGGAAACTACCACATTGACACTACACCCTTAATAGTACACCCAGTGGTCAGTAATCTGAGATGGCATGTCGACAGCAACCTGGCCTTTGACCATCATTTGTCAACAGTAGTAAGAAAATTGTTCTGTGTTGCACAACTTATAAGTAAGGGTGTGGCATCTAGGTCCAAGGATATCATTGTTCTGCTGTACGTGGATCTCATGAGACAAATCATTAAGTACTTTGCCCCTTTCAGTATATACTTGACCAGGCATAATGGGAAGACTGGAACATCCACTGAGATTTCTAATAAAAAGAATACTCGGTGTAAACAACATGTCCTACGCAGACCTCCTCAAACCCTTGATTATATATTCAGTATCTTACAGGCTGCTGAGAGGAGGTCAATGCCTGGCCTACAGTGCATCCTCTGATCCCACTCTGATGGACCTGTTGTGCATCCACAACATAAATAGCATCAGAGTTACCCAATCTAGGGACCTAAACCTTGTCTGCAACATAAGTAGGACATGCTGGAGGGACAGGTAAGTGCCTCAGAGACTATGCCTTCTATGGAACAGTATTCCCATCCATGTCAAGCAGAGCTCTCCCCTAACCCAATTCAAGTATAGGTTGGATCTGTGAATGAGGAATCAGAAATTTACCCTTGGTTTGGTAGCTATGCCTCTAATAGATAGAAGCAGTCTGTAAATGCTTGACCACCCATGCCCAAGTTCTACATATAACCTGTAACTCCCCCCCAGAGTATCAACTTGACAGATATATTTGGGAAGCAAGGCTAGGCTTAAAAAGATTCCCCAGGGGTCATTAGCCTAGTAATACCCTATGAACCATGTATCTGCTATGGTAAGCAAGTCCTTTTTCATCACACAGATCATTTCTAAAAGAATAACATCCAGATCCAGAAATGTACTTATTCCATTTACTTGGTTCACATTAGGCCAGTCATTGACTATAATGTCCCTTTCAGTATGCATCTGTCCAAACACATGTCACAGCTGAAATGACCACAATGCTTTCTCACAAAAAAAAATAAAAAAATCAAGGACCCAAATCATAAAATCTATGCAGACCATCTCAAATCCTTGTCACTCTTCTTTGTATCTTACAGGATACTATGAGACAACTTCTGCTTTGCATATAGAGCCTTAACAGACCCTCTCCTGTCAGATTTACTAAACATTTGTAAGTCCAATGGTAGAGTGAATACCAGCTCAAGAAATTTCAGTCTCTTTTGCAACATCAATATGATATGTTGGAGGGATAAGTATGGATCACAGAGAATACTGCTTCTGTGCAATCATCTTTCACTCCGCATAAAGCCAGGCACTTCTCTTACGCTATTCAAAAGTAATTTAGATGAGCAGACTGAAACCACAAGCTCATCCATGGTTTTGCACCCATGTCCCTAATGGATAGTGGCAAGTAAATGTCCTAAAATATCCTTGTTATGCCCATCTCTGGGTTACTCATGCAGAAAATTAGGGTTAACATTTTCAATGGGAATGTAATACTAGACTTATTAAGGTTCTCATAGATCAGTAGCCTAGTAAGTACCTACAAACCAACAATTAAAAAAATAATAAATTAAAAAAATAAATTAATCACAATACCATGATGAGGTAATATAATCCAAGATATTCAGGATGAAGTTTTTGAAGATGAAACAGAATTTCCTCAGACAAGATTGGGTCTCATGTAATCTTATGAGGGTATGATTCTTTGTAGCCTGGCTTTAAAAACAGTGATAGAATTATGCAGATATATCTGGTTAATTACTCAACATTTTCCAGACAATACTATGTCTTAATTTCTAACTGTTCTGGGCAAAACATTTGGCTGCACAACTAAGCATCTCCAAACAAACGTTCAACACTCAAAACTGCAAACAAGTAGAAGGTGACACGGAAAGACTGAAAATTAAACATCACTGTAGCGCTATAAAGGCATCATTTTGTCTGTGTTAGGGGGTAGGGGGCTTCAGACCACTATACCTCAGAGCAAAGGACATTATGAGATATAGCAAATTCATAATTAGTAGATAAGAATACATACTTGCACTTTGCTGTTTGCACTTATAAATTATTAATAATTGTGTATCACAGTTTTGCCTTGTACTCCAAACATTTCTGTTTGGTGCTATCTCAGAAAAAGGAAAAAAAACACAAAAGGCTAGCTGTATGCAGCTCTTCCTCTGAGTTTTTTTAGCCATTACTATGTTTACAGATAGGCAAGTGTTTTTCTTCAAGGTTTTCACTTTTCCCAAAGAATGAAGAACAGTGCAAGCCTGTATTCGATGCAACAAACCTTAGCATCTTCATAAAATTAAATAAGTTCAGTGTACTGACTCTTCCTGTCCTTATGTATAACGTGTGGCTGGGAAGCTTAGGTATGAAAGAGGCTTATCTCCATACTCCAATTCAAAATGCCAACAGACTATTCCTAAGGTTTGGACTACAGAAAAATACTGGCAATTCACTTCCCTCTTTTTTTTTAATTTCTCCAAGTCTTTTGGGTTTCTAATACCATGATGGGAATGGACCCCATTCCTAAGTCAAAGTATGATTACAGTTCATGAAATTAGTATTGTTTCAATCTTTGATGTCAGCCAGAAGTGTTTTTCACAGCATCCACAATGTGCCCAGTAATATATTAGTAACATATCTAAATACAATTGTAGATTCTTTTTTATAAGACCCATTGTTCCTTCTACTATATGAACCATCCGGGTATCTTTCTTCCTCATTATTCTCATTTCTGACTGCAAATCCTGATATTTTATGACTTTGTGTCTCTCTCTACACAATACAATGTAGTCACTGGCTATAGCACTTTCAGTGATCAATGCTACTTTTGTCTTCTTTTCATGGACCACTATATCTGGTTTTGGCACATCTATCTTTTGAACTGTTGGTAATGGGTGATCCATGTGATGTAGACTTCCATCATTTTCTATGATGCTTTGTGGCTCATGTTTCCAGTGTTTTTCAGCTACCATAATGTTTACACAATCCCCAGTGCAACAGTCTTGCCACATTATTATGACTTTCAGTATACAGTTCTTCTACCATTAGTATGTTACAGCCAGCAACTAGGTGTGTGACTGTTTCCAGTTCTGTTTTACAAAACCTACATTTATCTGTTTCTCCCATATGTTCAATGGACTTTGTAAACCAACGTGTGGGTAGCCCACTATCTTTGGCCGCCAACATTAACCTTTCATCTTTTGGTTTCAATTTGCCTCTCCTTAACCATGCATGCGTTTGATCCTGATCAACACGAGGTTCTTCCAGAAGTTTTCTATACTTGCAACTATATTTATGCATTTTCCACATTTCTTGCCTTCTCATCTGATCCTTCAGCTTATATTCTTTCTTTTGTTTTTTTTTTTTTTTTGGCACATTCAGTTGCCGCCTGATTTTTATCTACTTCTTGTTTGATTTCCATTCCTGCTTGACGTCGATATGCTTCTGCTAGACTAAGCAGGGATGTCATATTAGATTAATTCTCCTCATGTTTCAAAACTTTCACTACATTTGGGTCATGTGAGGTCAGCAGATATGTGTGCAGTCCCACGATTGAACATCTATACATATAATCAATTTCATGGAGGCCCTTACCTCTTTTGAAACGGGGAATATATATCTTGGTATGCACTGATTTTTTTATAAATCATTTGGTGAGCATTGAATCATCCTTTTTGTTTTCCTATCTAATCTATCCAACACATTTTG
The DNA here is from genome assembly GCF_019279795.1 of Protopterus annectens. Lineage (NCBI taxonomy): Eukaryota > Metazoa > Chordata > Ceratodontiformes > Protopteridae > Protopterus > Protopterus annectens. The sequence goes on from NC_056740.1 coordinate 310,394,737, forward strand.
GGGCCAGTCAGTCACTCCAAAACTGTAAGTTAGGACAGGAAGAGAAAATTGGTTTATAGCTTGAATTTTTGTTCCTAGATGTCAACTCTGTTTTCAAGATTATTTTTAGTCTTCCAAAATGTTCCTATTTTTCATGTTTTATTGTTGATCCTTCATCATTTCCCAAATATTTCTATACTCCCTCTTGCTCAAGTTCTTTTATATCACATTTTTGTCTCAAACTGATGTTTTCTTGGTGCTGCAGTTTTCCTGTCATTCTTATACCACCTGAAAAAGTTATGACTACTTGCTGCTGTGCTTTCAGTTCCTTATCTAATGAGCTATACCATTTTAAATCATTGACAAAGAGAAGATGAGAAGTCTTTACACTTTGTTTTTTTCTACGAGCCAATTTATAGCCATGGCCTAATCTGTCAAGTAGACAGCTTAAAGGGTTAAGGGCAAGACAGAATAGTACAGGTAACAAGGAGTCATCCTGGAATATTCCCCTTGGGATTTTTATTTTTGGAATAATAATTTTTCCTTTATCATGGCTTAATTGCAGAGTGGTCTGCCACTGTTTCATGGTCACTGTAATGTAGCTGATCAGTGCAGGATGTATCTTATACATTTGTAAGCACTCTTTTATCCATGAATGTGGGATACTATCAAATGCTTTTTTGTAGTCAGTCACTGCCATGCTTAGATTCTTCAACTTTTTACAGTTATCCATTATAACTTTATTTAGCAAAAGATGATCCTTTGTTCCATACGACTTTATTTTATTGCCCTTTTGTTCTATTGCCATGATTGAGTTTTCTTCTAAATGACTATAAACTCTGTCGTCATCAGTTCTGGTGTATGGTTTATACGTAGATGGAAGGCAAATTATTGGTCTATAATTTTTAGGGTAGCTTGCAGGTTCACTCTTAAGTAGCAGCATTGTTTTTCCTGTTGTTGGCCAGGTTGGTGTCTGTTCAGGGTGTGCATATAAACAGTGCTTACTCATGGCTAAATTTTGGTGCAATTACGTTAATACTTTTAACCAGAAGTTAGGTACTGCATCTGGGCCTGGGGGGTTTCCAATTAGAGGCTTTTTTTAATTTTATTTCAATTGCTCTGGCTGTTACTTCATCCCACGTCATATCCTGTACCTTTGAATTTCTTATATTTTTGCTTCTATACATTTAGCATCTTTGTTATGTTCCACAGGATCATCATAAATACTTCTCAGAAATGTATCTATTTCTTCTTTTTTGGGTGGTCTTTCAATTCCTTTTACCTTGTTTCCCAAGTCTCTGTGAATTTTTTGGGGTCATCAATAAATTGCTTATTTTGTACTTTTCCTTTATATTTATCTGTGTATCTTCTAATTTTTTCTGCCTGTGCTGATATTTTTAATTTATTATTTGCAATAGTGCATGATAGATCCTGATCTGTTATAATACTGCACATTGCTTTTATCACATCACATCTATCTTTCTGAGTATTTTTGTTGATCTGTTCCCTCTTCTATACTCCTCTAACAGTAACACTTCTTGTTTTAGCTACTTTATAGTTTTCTCTATTCAATACTTCCATGATGCTATTCAATTTCTCCCCTTCCTTTCACTTACTACCCTATGTTCTTGTGCTAGAATATTATCTGTTATTAATTTAGCTGCACAGTAATATATCCTGTTTACTTCTGTTATATCACATGGATCTCTATGGACAGTCCTAATTACTGCGTTCATTTGTTTTATCAATCTTCTGACTTTTGGGTTTTATTGACCTTTGGTTTATTTCTTTCATTTATGTTAATATCTACTGTCTCTATTAAATCAAGCAACTCTTCTCTTAGCTCATTTTCTTCTAAACTGAGGGCACACTTTTTGTTCTCCATTTTCTGTGGGCATTCTGTAGAAAGTTCTATAGCATCTTCCTGTGACACATTCATCCTGTGTCATCCATTGCTCTATCATATGGGGACTCACTGGCCTCAACATTGTCTGCTCCAGAGTTGCCACAGTTTCCTGTTCCTTCCCTTGCTGTCCAGCTTCAAGTGAATGTTTATACTAGTTTCCTGTGGAAGACTCCAAAATATCTTCATATGGCAATTGACTCGTTTCTTCCCATTCCACAGGTTTCTCCTTAATATGAATGTCTGTTGCTCTATCTTGCTGTGGTGCTTTCTGAATTAGATTTTCTACACTGCATCCTTCACTTCGCAGGTACTCCATAACCTTACTTTAACTTCTCCATTACTGATCTTCTTTTCTACTTTTCCTCTTAGTCTTCTTATTTTTTTGTATTGTAAAGTTTTCCATGTCCGGATTCCTTTGCCATTATTTCTCTTCAAATATCTTTGGTGCTGCTCTTTTTGTATTGATTAGTTTTGCTTTCTCCTTTGCATAAATACTACACCATATTAAATCTCTTTTTCTTTCCCATGTCCATATTTCTTCTTCAGATGTCTTCTGATCTTCCTGCTTCTCCTTACTTTGGGGACTCACTCCATCCTGCTGTGATGTAACCTGTGTTAGACCTTCTACACCAAATCCTTCACTTTGCAGATATTCTATAACTTCAGCTTTTATTTTTTTAACTTCTACTTTACTAATCTTCTTTCCTACATTCCCTCTTTGTGATATTATTTTCTTTATTGTGAAACTTTCCATATCTGGATGCCTTTGCCTATATTTCTCTTTGAATATCTTTGGGGCTGCCTTTTTTGTATTGATTAATTTGGGCTTCAACTTTACATATTTCCTTTTATACATTTCAAAAATCTCTAGGTTTTGTTGTTTATATTTTCACACTTCCTCTGATGCTTCTTTTTCTAAACAGATCAAAGTTTCTTGGTCTATATAATTTTTTCACAAATCTGTTGTATTAATGAACACAAATTTTTATTTGAGGCTTCTGAAAGTTTTTCTTGTGGAAGTATTTTTCTTTCCTCTAATTTCTCTCTTAATCTTTTTGCATATCATGTATCTGGAAATTCTGTGTTTTTTGCATAATAGTAATAATATGGAATTTCTTTCTTATCCTTAATAGTTCACTCTATTGTCCTTATGGTTCTTCTTTGGCCTATCGGTTTTTGTGATTTTTCTGGACTGCTTCTTCTTTCTACAACGGGAGGGGGGGCAACGTTTGGCAATGTTTTAAGCTGCAAGGACTAGTAAACATAATCATCATCCTCTATCTTTGGGGGGAGGGGTTCTCATTTAAGAAATAAAAAAGCATGGATATCAATTTAATATGTCCATCCCACAGAAAAGTATAAGGCATTGTAGGGCTTCCTTAAATTGCCTTCATCCATTAAATTCCTAAAAAATGTGTATCCACTTGCCAATGTACCTTTCTTACATCTCCAACATATATTTCTGGTGCCTGGAGACATACATGCTAGTCTACAAGAACTTAAACAAGCATTGCCATCCTAACTGTCTGAATTGCCTTGACTTGTTGGTTTACCTTGCAATTTGCAAAAGTTTTAACCAAATATCCCGTGGAATGTGACATTTTAACTTCATCACCTAACTTATTCTATATCTGCTTGTGATGCTTGATCTAAGTTTGACCAGTAAAGTGTGCTCTTTACTTGCTATGTACCCCAGATCTGGTCTCTGCAAGCAATGAAACTACCTCTGGTCACTCATTATGTACCATTTTAGATATAGTCATTGAATATGATACCTTCTTGAGTTCATTGTACCAGAAACTTCCTTGCTAGATTCAAACTCTTCCTTGGCATAATGCTTATCAGTGAATATAATATAGTCTATTTCCTCCCACTATATAAGGTACCAGCACTATAACCTCTGATATGAATGTTGTATAATTGGGCGAGATCATGTTGCTATTCATCTCTCTTCAACTTCCCAATGTTCCTTCTTACCATTTGTAATATATTTATGGGCAATTTTGATATCAAATCCTCTTTTCTCAGTTCTTACCAAATAGTTTTCTCCAAAATGTTGTCACTCCTTCAAAATATATCAGATACATATCTTTTCAGATCACCTCTCTTTTTAATAACTTTACAAAAATACTTAAGATTGCAGCAGTGGTATACAGATCATTGTCTGGGAGTCCAATCCTCAAGGATAGTGGTATTTACCATACAATCCTAGGGTTTTCTATTCCATTAAAAAGTTAGGGATATTTTGTTCAATTTATACATAAATGATTACATAGTGAATAATGGAATCCCTGCCACTGCAAACATGTCAGAATATGTTGGGTTAACATCTGAACTTTTTCAATAATATCAGAAAACATTTTTCCATTTACTCAGTGAGACTTTTTGCCTTCTGTAATATTTTGACATAAGTATCCTTCACAGTTTTGTTCAGGGAATACCCTAATTGAATCCCCAAGCAAGTTAACTCTCCAGCTCTGTTTAGAAAACTACATTCCATATTTAAATGTATAGATGGAGAGTAATTAATCCCTACCATGAGACTTCCCCAGAACTTCAAAACACCTTAAATAATATTTCCAAGCTGACCTGCTGGAGTTTGAAATAAATCAGCAGATCATCTGCATGCAAGGCCATCTTACAATGGTAGATGCCAGTCCACATGCCATCAAAGTGAGCACTTCTAATGGAAAGAGCTAAAGGCTCAGTATATAGCGCTAACAGTGGTGGGGAGAGCTCAAAGTTCCTTGCATTCCCTCTTTCAATATTGAAATGGTCAGAAAACATGGAACCAATATGAATTCTTACTGAGGAACCTGCAGAGATTGTGTAAGATCTTTGTACAAATATGGAAAGCTGATCATGATCAACTCCAGGAGGGTGAAGACGAATTCCCAGTCTGTCATATCAAATGCCTTTTTTTGCATAAAAATTGTAACTGAGCCAGTACCCCTGTCTTTTTCTACCATCTCCAGAATCATCATTCTCTTAATAAGGTTGTGAGCTGTGCCTCTGTTCCTTAAAACTCAGTTTGGAATGAGTGAATAAACAGAGTGTAAAAATGCCTTTAGTCTTTTTCCAGAATAGTAGTAAAAATTTTGTAATCATGGTTTTGTAGTGTTATTGGGAGATGCAATGTTGCCCTGACTGTTTTGCACTGTGTCCCCTGGGTTCAAGACTTGGCAGTGAAATGTATTGTGGCAGCACAGCATTTTCTTCTAGCAACTTTCCAACATTATACAAGCAATGTTTAAAATGTGTCCCTGGTTTTTGGACTTTTGTCCCCCCCCAATACATTTTGGCTTTTTCCAGATTTCTTGTACTGCAAAGTTCAGAGATACAGCTGAATGTCGTGTAGATTTTACAAGGAGCTGAGAGCTGCAGGGGAACAAATGTTTAGAGCTGCTTATGCTGAGTCTGCTTACATTGTTAATAGAACAACAGGTAGGGTACTTGTTTTTGATGCAGAAGGCTGTGGGTTCTACTCCCACAGTAGATAGATGCATTGCTGATACTGCACTGTGTTGCAAAGGGGGTGGATGCTGCAGTCCTTTTTGGCTAAGATACCTAGTAACTATGAACCTGTTATCAGTTTGTCATCCATTCCCTATTGCAATATTACTAGCTTATTTTTTAATGCAACATAGGCAATTTATTCCTCAAGGGCAACAGGCACTTTATTTGTAGATGGAACAATGACATATACATTTCTCTGCTAGCAGCAACTTCTTCATTAGTCACAGATTTCTTTAATGTGGAATTATTTAGATGACTTTTACTTCTTCAGAGATTGTGCATATTTACTGGTACTGGTGGACTGTAGAAGTTTGAGTAGACTTTTATGATGGAAATGTTCTGAATTGGGCAGTTTTGTCATTATTGGTGCATGCATTTTATTTCATTGTTTACTGGAAAAATGTTCAAAACAATAAATTTAAAATGCCGTCTAACAACTGTACTGCATTGTACAAGGAATATAATTTAATACAATCAGGAAGGTGTATCAAAGAGCATGTGTATGTTTCATGTTCAAGGGGCCTATGATTTGAAACAGCCCAAAGTTGATCTTTATCTGCCACTGGCAAAATATATTTTCTTTGAATGTGGGTTTCAATGCTGTTTCAATGAATGTGAGTTTCAAGGGCAGAGAAGTGTTAATGCTAAGTCTATTTTCATTGTGAGATTGCATTGCTTTGTTTAGCAGATATCTATTAGGGCTTGTGCTGTAAAATGCAAAATAAAACTTTCAAATGAAATCCAAATCATAGCAGAAGTAAAGCAGTATGCACATTACAGTGTTTCTGGTAAATGGGACGAAATAACCAAGGAATGGAACATTGGAATGGCTGCAGGGGGAGGCTCCATTCGGCCATGAGTTTGTGAGGGGGAAGGGCAGCAAACTCAGACAGCCCCGGCTGAACTATACCTCTCAACTGTCCAGATTTTTGCAGAATGAATAGATTTTTGCTTCTTATTTTTGGTTTGTTCCTCATAAAATTTGTGGTTTTCTGGCAAATCATTTAGGAATGAAGTCCCTAAATAATGACAGACATTGAGTTTCAGATGTCATAACCTTAAGACAAATGCATGCTAAAGCAAGACCTGTTATTCTATCAACTGTCTTAAGTTTATACAAGAGCAATTTTTAGTACTGTTTTTATGTTTCCCCAATATATTTGGCCTTGTCCAGATTTTCTGCATTAAGAGGTTGAGCGGTACGTGCAAATAAATCACTTTATAGAATTAGGAATATCCAAAACTCTCAACTGTCCCCAATTTTGGCTCAGAATGTTGCTCTCCCCTTAATAATCCCTCCGCAAAATGGCAATTTTGGAAGAAAACATGGAGGGTTTACAATTATAAATAACTGTAATGATCAGTTATAGATTACTTTTATTTCAGAAATGCATGTCGATGCTCTTATTTTGTCAGCTGCTCAAGTTAACAGTACTGATATTAAAAAGATGTCCCTTCTTTGACAGGTTCCCAGCTGTATTGTGTGGCAATTTTATATTTTTGCATCATATTTTTGGTCTGTTTTTCATATAATTGTGGTTTTCTGGCAAATTAGTGCAAATGATTGAAGTTAGAAAATAATGGCAGACATCTGAGTTTCAGATTTCATACCCTTCAGAAAATCCATACTAATGCAAGACCTACTACTATTCTATTATCTTTCTAAGTTTATAAGAGCAATATTTAAAAATTGTCCTTATTTTTGGGCCAGTGTCCCACTTCTATGAATGGCTTTCTCCAGATTTCTTGATCTGAGTTTGAGAGGTATGAGTGTCATAGCCATCACCGTCAGCCAGAGACATTTCAAATTGTGACATACTTGTTGCACCCCAATCCCCATTGTAGTGGCTCTTGATGTGTCCAAGCAAGGCCAGGAGAAGTTATGCAGTATAAGTGTGCAGAGTATTCCCCCATCCAAGGTAGACCACAAGTACGACCGTGGCTTTTCATCTGTCCTTGATTTTGCAGAATGTTTTGGTTTTCTGTCATATTTTTATGCTGTTGATTTATGCTTCTTCTTTTTCAGAAAATGCATGTTGTTGCAGTGCCTGTTGCTCTGTGTTTAAGTAGCAATGCTTTAATGATCATCAGGTAAGCTTGTTGGAGATTGTAAGATGCAAGTAAGCTTTAATAAGCATACTGTTAAAGAATTACCAACACTGAAAGCCTTTTCGTTGTTGCCATGCAGAGAATATTTACATAACTACATAACGTATAAGCCTTAGGTATTGAAATGCATATGACAGTATTTGTAGTAAAGGACAGGATCACAGTATTTTCAGAAGCTCATTACATTTGTTGAGACTTGCAGTCATCTTTGCAGGCTTTTCCCGTAAACTAAACAGAATGCCAATCTATCATGTGTGGTCCATAACCTGTGCAGGAATCCTTTAAGCAATTTATCCTGAGCTTGTTTCTTGTTTGCTGTTCATTTTTTACTTTGATCATGTCTTCCCCATGAAACAAGTAGATAGTTGTGTCAGGCAGCAGGACTTTTTTGGATAAGAAACATTTTTACAAGTGGGGGTATCACAGAGATTGCTACTTTCAGCATGTTACTTGGTAATTTTATAAAGCTGAATATAAATTATAATTAGAACTGCAGTGCAAGGAGAAGTGGTTTGAGTTGAGTGCTGCTTGTTTTTTTTATACTTGATTTTGACTGGCATTCCAGTAATGTATTTAAAAAGTAATTTATTTTTTCATGCCTCACAACCTTTGTGTTTCCATCTAGATATTAAGGAAGTTGCCATGTAGCCAATGCATTGAAATATTTTTTTCTTCTACACTTCATTCTGTCTTGATTGGACTCTCGTAATGATGGTTTGGCACCCAGTGCAGCATATTTAATTAAAGTTCCAGTTGTTATGGTTTTGAGCATAGCTCCACCCCATTCTAGTTAGCCACACACCTTCCTTTTGGCCCCACCCATTCAGCTGTCTCCTGTAGCCCCCCTTTAATTTGAAGTCACCAGACGCCACTGTATACAAGGGAGGAAAAGCCCTGCAGCAGATTAATCATTTTATAATAAGCTGTTGAGTAATTTTATACAAGGGGAAAAATGTCCCACAATAGATTAAATATTTTACAATGTGTTGGGACAAAGGCTCCACAAACACGCATAAAAACATTTGGCAATAGCTGATAAGTAATTATACATAATGGGCAAGAAGCCCCACAACAGATAAAATGCTCTACAATAGATTGGAGTGTACCTTACATACAAAGTTATTCATTTTAAGTATCAGTATCTGAGTGGTACAAAATAAAAAATAATGACATGACTTTGTGCATAATTGAAGGATGAATATAATCAATCTATTCCTATGTAAACGATAAAGACCCTGAGAGAAAGACACATGAAGTCATTTATGATTACACAGGAACACTAATAGTCCATTATTTAGAAAACATGTATCTTCTACAATCCATTACACTTTATAGAGCATATTAAATAAAGGAATCTGATATGAAGAATATGCGAAGATTTCAATTTATACATCAGTCGATTGCCACAGTCTTCTCCCAGTCGTTGGTTGCACGTCAGCAGCATGCGTCTTGATGGGCTCTGATGCTGATGTTGGCAGTTTAGTTTTAAAACTTGCATTGCTGACTTCTGCTGAAGCATGGCTCAATTGTGAACACGTTTAACTGCAGCAGCTACATGCATAATGCAGTCTAATTGAGTTTATTTCTTAGCTCATCCAGTATAATTGTGGAATTATTGAACACACTTGTCAGTAGCAATTGTCTCACTCCATAAACTATTGGAGTAGTATAAATTCAAATGCCAAACAGAAGAGAATGTAAGTGGTTCTGTGAAAGACCAGTTAATGAATATTCCACTCTATATTTCATTTGCTTTCAAGAGCTGATATATACTTTGTTCAACACTGGCAAATCTGCCATAACATCAGGAAAACCTGTTCTGTCTGAAACTGTAGGAATGACAATTCACTTCTGTGATGAGGTGTGGAAGATGGCAATCCTGAATGGCTGAAGTCATCTGACTCACAGTTATCACTCAATGGGGAAATGCTTACATTGTACAATGTTCTTTCATTGCCTATGCTATAAATTATATGCGCATACCTTATTTTTAAGAAAGCCTTCTTATTCTAGGTGTTAAAACCCTTAAAGGGGAGAATTGCTTACATTAGAGCAGAACATGAATCACCCTTGCTGCAATTAAAATGTAAACAAATTTTTAATTTTCATAAATACTTTCAGCATTTCAAATTACATTAGTTCTGTATCATCCAGAGTTGGTCTTAATGTCTTGCCTTCTGTCATACCTAGCATGAAACATCTCTTTCTCTTAGTAAAGTATTCAGTGCATGTATTGTAAACACTAGGTTAATGCTGTGTTCCTTATTTTTGTCTGTAAACTTTAACTGTTTTACAATTGCTTACGCATTTCACAAAACTGAATACAAGTAACTCACACCTCAATTTTCACAATAAAATATAGGAACTAGACCTCCCCATAGCAAATGCATTATCATAGTGAATATGCATACTATATTTGTGATAAGAGATGTTTTCTACCTCTTCATGAACTTGCTTGATCTGTTTGGAGCTGTTATAAGAAACATTTAACCTTTATCTGTACTTCAAGTTTTCTATCTGAGCTGCTGTTGTTAATGGGTTTCTCTACAGCCATACATTTCTATTTAAAAATGAATGGACTACTCAGAATGCATATTTATTGCAAATGTTTATTCCCTCTATACTGACAATTGTGGTGCAGAGATTATTTTGGCATTTCTATCCTTTTCACAGTCAACCAAAATCTGTACTTTACAGTAACTTATGAGGGAGACCACCCATGAGCATAAGCTTGGAACACTGCCCTGCTGATATCGGTGAAGGAACTCTTAAACCAGATAGAAAGATTATCTACTTTGGATAATGATAAATCTGGATAAGTAGGCCTATCCTCAGTGACACTCACACTCACCTTCCCCCTCATCTTGTTGACTTAGTCTTCAGATCTATCCTGTGTTTTATTTGCTTTGCATGGCATACCAGAGATCTGGAGGGAAAGGTCATCACACAGAGAGCATTAGAAATAAATAGGAGAGAGTTAGTAGCCCAAGATAGTTTTAGATGCCAAAAAAGGCAAACACCTGACTGCACTAGCCCTGCTGTTACTGAGGATGGACCTTCACATCTATTGTTATGCTAGATCATCACTTAAGTTTATTGTCCATGTAGTGGCAAAGAACTGATGACCTGGCTGGGAAAAGGGCAACAGAGGAGTAGGAGCAGTCTGAAGAACTGGAGGGAGGGGGGTGGAACTTACACATGCAGTATACACTGTAACATTCTTGGTGCATAAGTCACACTAAGGCACATCACAAGTTTCAACAGATACCTAAATAGGTGGTGCAAAGTTAAGGGCTTTATCTGCATGGGGAGGGGGGTTAAGTCCACTTGGAGGCATAAAGGCTTATATCAGGGTCTATATTAGATCAGCGAATGCTTAAAAAAGTGAAAGCTGATTGATCAACCTTATGTAAGCGAAAGCTTACAATCTCGAACTGTCAGATCAGCGATTTTTTTCCTAGGGAAAAAAATCGCTGATCCAAAACACATACACACAACACAAGCACACCAAACAAACAGAAATCCACACACATACACCTAAAATCTGACACCTAAGCCTACACTAAACTATGCACACACCACCAACTATCCACTTACCTTAACCCAAACCCTAACGCTAAGGTCCGTCACTATCGCACACTCACCTCACCTGCTCCCTAACCATAACTCACCTAAATCCGCCCCAACCCTCACATCCACACAATCACACACATACCTAACCTGAGCCCTAACCCTAACTCACCTAACCCACCCTAACACTCACATCCACACAATCACACACTTACTTGAATCCGACCCGTAGCTTTCCACCACAGCACTGAAAATACCAAAGCAACAGAAATGGACAACCAAATTATTTCCCTAGGAAAAAATATGGGTTTCTGTTGCTTCGATATTTTGAACATTCACTAAAATAAGGTTGATCAATCAGTGTTCGCTTGTTTAAGCATTCGCTGATCTAATATAGACCCAAGATCAGGCATATATTGGCTTGATAATGTGCATCTGTGTAGGAGGGATGAGTCAGGGTCTTAAATGATGGGTATAAGTCTTTCATTCCATAAAAAGCTCATAGACCCTCAACCAAAGGACTTCCTGTGAAAATATAAAACACACAAAAGTCTACCCAATAAACATACATACATACAAATATTTCAAGCACATGCATTAATGCCCTTCTAGCTTGCCGATATACCAGAACACTTGTTTCCATAATAAGTGTCCAGGCTGTTCTTAAAGATATCTAAACTAGTACTTGCTTTAATGAAATTTAGTAGGCTGTTCCATGCATCAGCTACTCTGTTAGAGAACCAGATAGTACACTTCTCATTCCTATAGAATCTTCTACATAGGTTTTCTGATGATTTTCTACTACTTTTTGATAACCCCAAATATTCCCAGAGGTAGTTGTGTCTAAATGCCCCATATACCTGAATAAGATCTCCTCTTAGATGTCTGTAAGAGACACTGTACAAGTTCAGATGTTTTAGTCTTTCATAATAACTTAAATGTTCACATCCATCGATGCCCTTGATATATTTCCACTGTACTCTTTCCAGTTTACTTATCCTTGTTTTCTTATAGGGTTTCCATATTGTTATTCCATACTCACGTTTGGGTCTAATGTAACTAACAAAACAACGATGTCATCATTTTTGATTTCCTAGACTTTATAAATCTTTTTATACAGCCTATAGTTCTATAACTATCATTAACCAATTGGTTGATATGATTAGAAAAACTCATAGCTGGATCTACCCATATACCCAGGTCCTTAAATGAGTCTACAGTTTCAATCACTATGTGCTGTATTAAATATTCACCTTTCAGTTTATGTCTCCCAAATCTCATATGCTTAGTTTTTGATGTGTTTATCAGCATACTATTCTCCTGTGCCCAAATGGTCAATTTAGTCAAGTTATTTTGCAGACATACCTTATCTGTAAAACACGTAATCAATTACCCAGTTTCAGGTTGTCTACTTATAGACTGTAGAACACCTCAGATGAAAAAGTTAGGTCTGAAAGATACAATCCAAACAAGTAAGGGCCTAGGACAAAGCCCTGTGGACACCCTGACTCTAACCTAGGATTTTACCTGTCCAGTTGCTGTATGATGCTTTTCATGTCCTATTTGTAATCCATGCAGCAATCCATCTTATCAAGAGTACATCAATAACTGGTTGTTCTAATTTATTGATCAGTGTTTTGTGCATGACCCTGTCAAACACTGAAGTTATATCTATATAAGTTACATCACAGCACACATTTTTTCATTCATAGCTGTTATTATATTGTTACACAGCTTCATGTTACAGGCGGTAATAGATCTATTTTCAACACATCCATGCTGATATATGGTTTCAAATCCCAACCTATCTAATTCCGTGAATAACTTATCCTTACCTCTCAGCCTGGAATCATAAAAAATCTGGACAAAGGCCCATGAAAAATAGGTACAACTGGCCAAAAATCTGTATGCTGATTACCACAAAATTCGCATACATAATTATGTAACCCCACTCACTCCAATGGAATTCTGGGATACAAACTTTTAAATGCAAACTGAACAGACAGAATGACACTTTTTAAACACTGCTCTTCCAAACTTAAAATGTTGACAGAATAACATATTTTGCAAAGCCAGAATTTTCTGAAGGATTAAGTGTGAAAATCAAATGTAATGTCTGCTGCCTGCCATTACTTTCTGACTTCAGTCCTCTAAAATCTGCCACTGTCAGTAATTTGCCAGAAAATTACAGTTTTGTGAGAAACAAACCCATATCTCTCAATCTCTTAGAGCAAGAAATCTGGACAAAGCCACAAATGATGGAAGATCAAACCAAACAAAGGCACAAAATAGTGACACTTTTAAAATACTGCTCTTCCAAACTTAGAATATTGATTGTTGACAGAATAACAGATCTTGCATAGCATGAATTTTCTGAAGGATGAAGTCTGAAAATCAAATGTAACGTCTGATGCCTGCCATTATTTTGTGACTTCAGTCCTCAAAGATCTGCCACTGTAATTTGACAGAAACTACAATTTTTTGAGAAACGGACCGCAAAGCCAAAAGCTTAATACCTTATAAATAAACAACCTCAGGTATTTAAATGATGTACTGAATACCGATCGTATCTGTATGCTGCATGCAACTCACCAGCACTGCTTAAATGAAAAAGAAATGTTCATGTAGTTCATAAATGCACAGATAATACAGATCTATGGTTTCTGAATCACTAGTAGGCTGTGTCTCACACTCTCCCTCACTCCTTTCCTCTAAAACAGTTGCTTGTTGCATGTGCTGTTAAACAAATTAGACTAGTGCTACATCACTTATATGAGTGATCATTGATGATGAATTATTATCTAGTCGCAGTTGCTTTTTTCTTTTCCTTTTTACCTTACCTGGAGGAGCTGGAGGAAGAGCTAGAGAATAACAGATTTTGTATAGCATTAATTTTCTGAAGGATGAAGTCTGAAAATCAAATGTAATTGCAACATCTCCTGCCTGCCATTATTTCTGACTTCAGTTCAGGCCACAAAGATCTACCACTGCACTACCACTATGATATGCAGAAACTACAATTTTATGAGAAACGAACCACAAAGCCAAAAGCCTAATACCTTATAAATAAACAACCTGAGATACTTAAATAATGTACTGAATACTTATACTATCTGTCGTAGTATGCTGCATGCACCACAACAGCACTGCTTAAGTGAAAAGGAAATGTCTGTTTCCACTAAAACGTTGTTTGCCACATGTTGTTAAATGAATTAGACTAGACTAGTGTGAGCTACTTTACCTATTGATGATGAATTATTATCTAGTAGTACAGAGTAGTTGCTTTTTTTCTTTTTTTTTCCCCCTTACCTGAAGGAGCTGGGGAAGAACTGGAAGTAGTCAAGATAAATTAGACCCACGGACAGGTCCAACTCTGCAGCTCAACTGTTGGCACTGCTGCTAAATTAAGTAGTAACATAACGAATGGCTCAGCGGTTGTTGCTCTAAATTAATTTAAAACAAAAAACGGCTGCCTGCTCGTGACTGGAGGTGAGAGGGTCATCCTCTCCACTGCTCCATTCAGTAACTCTGATCTTCTGACTGCTGTAACCAAGTTACAAGAGAGTACAGACCCCACTCGAGCCCTCAACCAAATTCCGACAGACTGGCAGTCTGTCTCATGAAGCTGACGTCATTGCACATGTCATGCATGTAATGACATCAGCAGCAAATTCGTCCCATAAAAGAAAATAAAAAAAAAAAATGGAAATTTGGGAATTAAAGGGGTCACTAGGGAATTTGCAGCACCCCAATATTTTGCCCTCAAAACTAGTATTTACCAAGGAATTTGGTATGGTTGAGAGCTATGTACTTATCCAATATTACCATCTCTATTATTTTTCCACAACATGAAAGTAGACTTAAGGGTCTAAATGACTCTGGGTTTGTCCTACTCCCCTTTCACTTTAAGACAGGTTTAATAAGTGCATGTCTCCAATCTTAAGGAATCTGCCCATATTTATATGACCTAGTGAATAATAAATATAGTGGTACCGTATGTTCTTGCGGAAGTGTTGTCTGGTCATTGTCACTAATTCTGTTTCCTCCCTGTGCTTTGTTTGGATCCAGTTTGCATAGTTCTTTTTCAATATAATCTAATTTGATTCCAGTATCTGGGGTTTCCTGGATGTCACTAGGACAACTTATCACCCCTTTTGTGGAGCCAAACTGTTTTGCATAAGACTTTGTAAATATATCTATAATCTGTTGTGTCTGAGAATAAATTTTAGAATCTGCACACAGTTTATCACTTTGTATGTCTTTACTCCTTCCATATGTATATATAAAAAGGTGTCTTATCATGCTCACTGTCTTTATATAAATTTTCTCCAAATTATTCTTGATCTTGTCTCACACTACGCTTAATCTGTTTGTCCAGCTTGTTTATTTTAGTTTTCAAAGTTGTAGTTCGACCTCTCTTCCATTTCTTATATTTTTTGTCTCTCATCTTAATCAGATATCTTGTTCATATGGAAATATTTCCCCGAAGATGTATGCCTAGATCCTGATGTTAAACATATTTTGGAATTTTTGCACTCAAACAATTTCTCTTTCAAAACTTTGTGCATTCCATCTGCAATTTTTCTACTGAACACCTCACTCTAGTTAGTTTTAGATAGTGACTGTTTTGCCTCCATATAATCTGTAATTAACCTTCTGTGCATTGCTTTAGATTTCACTTTGGCAGAATTATCTAGCATCAAATTAACCTTTATAACCCCATGGTCACTGTACATCAATGGTGGTAAAACTTGACTTGAAGTAACAGTAATTTCTTTTGGAACACAAACAATGTCTAGAATGTTCCATCCCCTGGTAGGTTTTCTTACAATCTGAAGCAATTGTTGTTCCTGAATAAACGTTGTGAATAATTTCCTTACTAATGTTGTTGAATCAATATTATTCCAGTCTGTTTCTGGTAAACTTAAGTCCCCAGCTAATATTATTCTTCCCTCCTGTGTTTCATGCAAGAAATGTATGAATTCCTCTAGGTCATCTGCACTTGACCTTGGCGGTCTATACACTCCAACAATTGTTATATGTTCCAGGGTTGTCTTTATTGTCACAGTTACACAGTCTATAGTATTGGTGTTATCACTGAACATATAATAATCACAGGTCTCATAACTATCTTTAATACTTATCATAACATCTCCTAATTTGTTGTTAGAATGTCTGTTACAGTAAAAAACATTTATACCCTGACAGAACTGGTTTCCAGTCATTATTCTTTAACCATGTTTCACAAACAATAACAACATCAGTCTTGTAGGAACATAGCAAATTTTCCAATAATAATAAAAAAAAAATATTATTGATGCTCCTACCATTAACAACCATCAGAGATGCATCAAGTATTGCTATCTGTGAACTGTTAAATTTTCAACTTGGCAAAAATCCTGCCTAGTGTTTGACAAATATTGCAAAATATCTGTTGCAAAAAATTGTCTTCCCTGATCTTGACAAATGCACACCATCCTTTCTGAACACTAAGCTTGAATGCTCTACATATTTCCATTTTTTTAAAACAGGAAATGTTTTTCATGTAGGTATTTACCCCCAAAATCTTTTCATTCATGGTGACATGACTATCCTTTCTATAGGTGATTTGTGAAAAATACGTCTTAACACCAGTACAAGCAATACTGTCTAAGAGGGATGTCAGTTCTCTACTAACAGTCAGATGAGATCATCTGTACCGACATGAATAAAAACAGATCCGTACCTCCCTTACATTAAGGGGTTCCAAGGCTTGTCTCACATCTTCTATTTTTTCTCCTTTCAAACATAACACTATTCAATGTTCATTATCTTCTCTGCAAATATAAGAATCAGTTCCTCTAATAATTGAATCTCCAATTACAAGAATATCTTTGCTGGCCAGCTCTGAAGAATCTTCAGCTTCTAATACAGTAACAGTAAACAGTAACATTAATTAAAATTCAAACAATCTCATTATCTCATCAGATAATAATCTCAACCTTTCGAAAATTTTCATTCATCTCCTGATCAAGTCCATTTGGTTTTATAGTGCCAAAATTTAAAGTATACATTTAATTTTTTCCTTTAAGATAAAATCAAGTGGCTTACCTTTTTCTTGCATCATAAACACAACTGCTCCAAAATAGTACACTTAAAATTAATTATATTTTAACCATATGTATTCACAAAATGCTCTGCCACTGGATTTTCAATTTTACCAAGTTTAACATTAATTAAATGTTCCTACATCCTTAATTTAAAGCTTCTAGTAGTCTCACTAATTTAATACAAGTCAAAATCCCACCACAGTGCATATGGCACACATTTTGTTAGGCAGTTAAAGCTACCCTTGATAAATAATTCAGTATAGTTATTCCTATGTAATGGTAAAACATACTTATCAACATTAAAACCACTTCAAGGGACTACCCCAAACTATTTATGTAACTGACCACTGGATTAACAAGTGGTCTACTATAGCTATGAACCAAATAATCAACTAAATTCTCATTCCTTACAACTTTGAGCACTCCAAAACTTAAACATGAAGTCAGTAACGCCCATACTTATAACATTCTACTGTGAAGAAGCTAGCCAGGGAGGCTCAAACTCTGCTAGATTCTGGAAGCATGGTTTTCCATGTCAAGGGTTCCCTTGTATACTAGCATGACTATAATGCAAAATTAGTTTAACTTTTCATCGAGTTGATTAGACAGTACAGAATTACAGCATAGTGGAGCCAGAGAACATTAGAGTGAGTGAGTGAGTGAGTGAGTGTGTGTGTGTGTGTGTGTGTGTGTGTGTGTGTGTGTGTGTGTGTGTGTGTGTGTGTGTGTGTGTGTGTGTGCATGTGTGTGTGTGTGTGTGTGTGTGTGTTTGCATATGTGTGTGTGTGTGTGTGTGTGTGTGTGTGTGTGTGTGTGTGTGTGTGTGTGTGTAAGTCTGCTTAAGAAAACAGATAGGATCCCTTTTTCTTTCTAAGCACAGCCACATTCTGTCTCCTTGTTTAGTATTTAACAATCTTTTTCTGATTTTTATTCTGACTCTCTATGTGTGACTGCCCTGCTCTCTCCCTCCTTCTTTCATTAAACGGGTGTAACAAGCCATTGAATTACCTCTTCTTTATTAAGGTGTGAGTCTGCTACAGAGTCTGTGGATTTTCCTCTTCTCCCACATTTACATAGTGCTTCAAAATGGGGAAGTCTTTTCCTGATATTACATCATGAGTTAAACTGGGGTTATAATAACCACGGGGTGTAGCAGTTTTCAAGTTTGGGTGATCGAAGATAATGACTGTAGCCCTAAAAAATATTTTATTCTACTCAGCGCTATCTTGACACAAGATGGGATAATGCTACACTCCCAGTTTTCTAGTCTTAGTCCACAGGGCATTGCCTTTGCCAATTTGTATTTCCCATTTTTGAGAATAATGTGTGGAACCTATGTGATATTATTGATGACTCAGTGATGCTTTATTTGGCATTTAATAGGCCAGCTATACAGAGCATCCTGTTAGTGGCAAAGCATGACTTTAGCTCTGTTCAAGCATGATTGTCAACCTGAATACTTGGTTTAAATGTTCTCAGACCAAATGCATGCTTCTCCATCTGCTCTGGACATTCTTGTGACCTCTGCGCATCACTTAGTCATTTAAGCTATGGAAGCTGCAAAGATTTTTGGCATTACATTGGGCAGTGATATCAAATATGACCTCATATCAAGTCTGCCTTTATAAATGCTAATAATGGCTTATACAGGGAAAGGGATATACAAATCAGTCTGTGCTATCTTGCTATCCAGCCTCCTGTATGCTTCCTATGAAATAACTAACTTCCTAACAACCATCACAAATAAAGTAGGAAGCCGATATGAGAACTGCACACTCGGTTGCTAGTATACCTGTCCTTACTCATTTCTTTATTATCTTAAGCAAGCTTACCTGGCTAGAATTACCTTATTATCTAAAGCTCAGACAAATAACTATGTCTCATAGCATTACCTTCATACAACTGCTGAGCATCCTTTAAGATACTGACTAGGTATGCCCTATCACGATCACTTTGTTTTTCCCAGAAGTATCTCATAATTTTGTATTAAACCATCTACAAGTAAAAAAAGGCATCTCAACTGATAATGTCTACATGGCTATACAGTAGAACAAACTCTGTCTTAATACACACAGAGACCTGCCTCAAATCAAGGCTTTTAACTGACCATCAAATTTCACCTAGTCAGTAAATAGCGTAGTAAACTAACTGAGGGATTGCTAGACTCAGCTAAAAAGACATAAACCTTCTACTTTTCCATTCTTCATAGGTTCATAGGTTCATAGATTAGTACTAAGCTAACTGCTCTTGTGAGCCATTTTAAGCCTAGCCAATTATCTCTTGTGAGATTCAAACCCTGCACCTTGTGTTTGTAAGGCAAATACCTTAACCATTAGGCCACCCTCCCAACCCACTACATCTCTTCTTCCTTTGAACTTCCACCAGATCCATAACTAGGGAAGGACAAAAGGGGTGTATGCCCTGGGCACAAGTTATTAAGGGGAACATTTAACAAGTGCTGATAGTGTGGGAGTGCAGTAACAGCATTGCTTTCTTAAGTCTAGAGGATCATGCGGTTTTATAAATAAATTAAAATGCTGATACTGAATTTACAGTCATGAATGAAAATTTCTGAAATGCTCATTGTGTGGTGTGATTTAACTGTAGAAAGCATCAGAGAAGACACGTTTTTTTTTTTGTTGGTCTTCCAGTTTTGAAAAGGACGATTTTTATCTGCTTTTCTTTTTTCTTTTTGCTCTTTAACTTCACTTGAGAGGGAGGCATGAGCTCAGGGGATTGCACAGGGTGTCTAATGATCTAGCTATGGTTCTGACATCCACAGTAAGTCTGTCCTTCTTTTCTCATACCATTGTTTTTCTCTCTCTCTCTATCTCTTTCTGTCACATACACACACACACACACACACACACACACACACACACACACACACACACACACACACACACACACACACACACACACACACCACTGTATTCTGATTCATTACCCTGACTCTTTTCTTATATCTGCTCACTACCTGTCTCCTCACTCTTAGTGCCCCTACTCTGGTCATTGTGAGAGCCCCTGTAATTCCTCCACTCCTGTCTTCCTCTCCTGCTTTTATATAATACTCTTTACCACTTTTTCTTGCATTCATTCCAGTCCACTGCCTGTTTTCTTTCATAAAGACATTGAATATTACATCAGTTGATTCTTCTGCCTTGCTTTTGGTACATTAACACTCCTATAACAAACAGAAACAATGCATTTGTTACGTTAATGTGTATCTTATATCTCCATTCTGCTGCCACAGGATACACTCTGTATGTTTTTATTTTGCTTGCATTAGTTATGTAGGACATCACGTTTACTGCTTATCATATGTACCAATATTATGTATTAATGTATGTATTAGTATAACAGTATGTATACTACTCTGCTGTTTTTTTTCTTGCTTGCTTTGATTGCATAACATTTATAATTTATCCAAAAATCAAGGTGCAGTTGTCACCTTGTAAATATTGTAGGTATGAATTTATTCAGCTGTCTGTGGATTTATATGTAAGTATAAGGGGTATTGGGGAATCTTCACAGACTTTGGTGTGATGGGGTAAAATACTTCATATTCAGTGTAAAGAGTCATTTAGTTACTGTGCAAATATTATATCTATCTCAGCTGCTATGAGAGTAGGGATTGTGTGGTATGATTTGACACAAATCTTATCTTTTTGATCATAATGTTGTAAGTGAGAAATTCTGTGGTCAAAGGGCAGTACACATCAATATTTACCTTGGCAAAAACATAATGATCTATTAGAGAAATATTACTGGTTATATATTATAACATCTTGTTATGGGCATTGTATATAGTTATTTGCTTGTTATTTTTTTGTTAAATTTTTACTTTTTCTGATTTTACCTTTGAAAATGAATAAAGAGTTTTTTTAAAAAAAATCGTAGAACTGATAAATATTTGTAAATATTTTGTTTTGATGTAGTGTACTGTGAAGGCTGCCAGCCTAGCTAGATAGAATTTTGTAGATAATTCTTTCATTTGTAAATATTAATGTAAGCCACCTGCTTGCTCTCTTAAATGTAAGAAAATTATGGTAAATGTTGAACTTCAAAAATGTAACCACATTGCACTCTGCTGGAGGAAAGCTGATAAGTCAAGCATTGTATAACTGTTTGATCTCAAAACTTAGAGCCAAGATGTCTGAATGAAGGAATTCTTCCTATTGTTTTGAGACTAGAGTTAATGGCTAGAATTTACATGTATACTATCTTTTATTGCTCTGGCTTCCTGACAAGCTGCAAGATCAAAAGGGTTGTTACACTCTGAGTTTCTTTTAGCCTGGGAAACAGAGGAAAATTATGTAATCTGAAATGAGTCAGTGGTACTGTGTTATCAATTTAAGGACAGAGAATGAGAGTGAGATAGAGAGAGAGAGAGAATATCAGAGCATTTTGCATTTGTTTTCAGAACTGACATCACCAGCACTGCCTTGCTCTATATGTAAGTTTATTTTAGAACTGTGTTTTCTCTTAGATATAGATAGGAAATAGTGAGTCTAGTCTAGCTGTTTTCTGTATTGATGTCAGAACTTTTCTACTGTATTATTTTAAGCATTTCTCTGTGATCTCTGAACTCTTGAGTAGCACTATGTAGTAAGAAGTATTGTCTTGTGTTCTTATTATTTATTATTAAATATTTTTAAACCTTTCAACTGTGGCTATTTTATGTAGAGATAATTTAAGCTCTAGAGTACATGCATGTATATAGTGATACTGTCCAAGCCACTCTAAATAAGCCTTGCTCTTCATCACACATACCATTTGGATAATAATATTGCACAGTAATAATTGGATACCCTTTGATAAGGGCCTTATTAGTAGCTGATATTAGTGGTTGGTGGCAAGTGGTACCACCATATAGTCTGGGCAGAAGGGGCATAGCTGGAGAACCTGTGCCAGTCTTCCCCAGGAGTGTCTGTGTGTTTGTATATAATTCATATCTCAAAGTGTGTGTGTGTATCAGCTGCTTGGGCAGGGACACAAAGCACTGGTTGGACAGAGAAGGTGCTGGAGGTTTTAGCTTGACCACTAGGCTGAGATCTGGACCCTATAGCTGTTCCAGTGGGGAGTCTTGTTGGGGATCTGGAGAGAAAGGGGGAAACCAGTCCCAGACTGACTGTGATTTCTGCGTGCTTTTAAAGGAAATTCTATTTTACTGTGTGTGTATTTGTTATACTTCCCAATGTGGATGCCCTTCACTGGTGTTAGTGGTGAGGACTAAGGCTCATTGATTGCTGGACCAGTGCACAGTCATCACATATTAATTGTTTGGCAGTGGTGGGATAACCACACCACATATTAATTGGTTGGCACATACTAATTGGCTTGTAGTGGCATGGATAGTGAATTCCTGTAGCTTGTGTACAGTGCTCACCGAAGGTGTTTTTGTACTCTAAATCAACCATGCAGTGAATATTCAGAGTTTAGATCACAACTGTTTTATTTCTTTTGTAAGCTTAGTTAGTCAGGGAGAGTAGGCAATCATGTCAACAGAGGAGTATGGAAAGCTGACAAGGAGCCAGTTGGCTGAGATGTGCCAGGCTAAAGGACTGGTGCAGGGAAACCTGACTAAGGCAGGCTTGATTGCAGCTTTGGTCACAGCTGCATCAGAAAACAGCAACCAGGAAGATGATCACACTGACTGTGGAGATGTACAACCCTCAGGGAATGGACAGCTCAACTTTTATGCAGAGGACTTAAAAATCCATCTGGAGCTAAAGATACTTGAGTTGGAGGCCAGGCTTTTGGAAATGAAAGCTGTGGAAAAGGAGTGGCAGAGGCAGCACAAAAGGAGATGCTGACTATTTACCAGAGTTATGGAGGTAATGGGGAAGGGAGTAACTGGACCCCAGAAGCACAAAAGGTCAGTAAACGTCTTCTGCAGTTTACAGAGGGGGATAATTTTGATGGTTTCATTCATATGTTTGAGAGGGTATGTAAACAGTATGATGTTGATCAAAGGCTCTGGGTACGGTTCCTGACCCTCTTACTCCATGGTAAAGCTGTAACTATTTTGTCCAAAATGTCTGATGTTGACTGTTTTAATTATACTGCTGTTAAGAATTGTCTGTTAGAATTTTTTTAAGCTAATACCTGAAACTTATAGGAAAAAGTTTTGTGAGCATAGATGCAAGACAGATGAAAATGTGTGCAAATATGTTGCTGAACAGAGCACTTATTTTCATAGGTGGGTGAGTGGATGTCAGAAGGGCTGGCAGACCTTGTGGTGAGGGAACAATCCCTTAGCACTCTGCCTGAGGACATGAGGATCTGGTAAGCTGATACACAATGTGCTACTTCAGATGAGTTCAGAAAGAAGGGAGACCTATACCTGGCAAGCAGGGCATCCCTGCACAGGAAAGAGACCCCAAGTACTGCTCATGGATCTAAAGGAACCCATGGTGGGCAGCCCATACTGCCTTAATAGAATCTGCCAGTAGCATGGAAAGCCACTAGTTCAGGTATGCGTCCAGGACCTAGGGTTAAATGTTTTGAATGAAACCAATGGGGCCATGTGGCATACAGATGTCCATGGAGGCAAAGTGGGGAACAAAAGGTGAGGGAGCCAGTAAGTGGGAAAGACAAAATGCCAGCAGTAGGTTGTCTTGAGACAACAAGGGTACCCAACTACCACAACAGGTTATATCTTATTGTAGTGAATAGCAAAGAGGCCATTGCTAAGAGAGACACAGCCTCTAACATAACCATTATGAAGCCTGCAATGGTTACGGAAGAGCACTACTTGCCTGGGTGATCTACTCCAGTCAGAGCTTTAGGAGGGATCCCATTCCAAATAGCTTTAGCTAGGGTTCACCTTGACTGGGAGGGTGGAAAAGGAAGACAGCAAGTAGGTGTGTCTGAGAATATCCCTGCAGATGTCCTGATAGGGAATGATTTTGATAGTACAGTACCATGTGCTTCTGCAGTTACCCGCAGTCAGGCTTGGAGATGAGCATGTGAGTCTGGTAGCCTGGGGGAGACCTAGACAGACTGCATACTTGCAGCCAGGACTGGTGAGGTGGTTACTTCAGGGAAGGAGCTACTCTGTAGCAGTGAGTCTGAAGGTGAGCCACAGCTGCTTGTGGGTACTGATGTTCCCTTGGACAGAGGGACTGCAAGGGTAGAGGTGAGTAGTAGTAGTACCCAAGCTGACAGTGAGGCACCGCTGTCAGAGGATACCAGACTTACTGTGGAAGAGGAGCTGGGGAAGGTTACAAAGAGAGCGTTGAGACAGGGTCAGCTCTCAGACCCTAAATTGCAAGGCCTGAGAGAGGTAGCTAGTGAGGGACCTGATTCTCAAGGGAAGGGGGAATCTGTATACTGGGACAAAGGGTTACTGTATACAGAGTGGACCCATGATGGAGGGCTAGAAGGTGAGAGAATACAGCAGTTGGTAGTGCCTAGAACCTACCATATGGAGCTTCTAGCCATAGCTCATGATATTCCCTTTGCAGGTCATATGGGCATAAAATGTACAAAGAGATGTATTATGCAGAACTTCTATTGGCCTGGATTTCCAGAGATGTAACTGGGTACTACAGGACCTGTGAGCAGTGTCAAAAGGTAGGCAAGGCAGGAGACAAGGTGAGAGCTCCTTTGATGCCTTTGCCTGTGATTGAGGAGCCATTTCAGAGGGTAGCTATGGATATTGTGGGGCCTCTGAGTACCCTAAGTTCCACAGGGAAAAAGTATATCCTAGTGGTAGTCGATTATGTTACAAGATACCCTGAGGCAGTGGCTTTGTCCTCTATTGAGGCAGAAAAGGTGGCAAATGCTTTGTTAGAGATTTCCAGTAGGGTAGGTTTCCCTAATGAAATACCGACTGACAGAGGTGGCAATTTCATGTGAGACCTGCTGGCTTGTCTGTGGAAGTACTGTGGGGTGAAGCACCTAAAGACCACCCCCTATCATCCCCAGACTAATGGTCTTGTTGAGATGTTAAACTCTACACTCAAGTCCATGCTGCGGGCATTTGCAATCCAGTTTAAGAGTGAGTGGGACAAATATTTGCCCCATCTGTTGTTTGCTTAAACTTGAGAGATTCCCCAGGAATCCACAGGTCTTTCACCCTTTGAGTTGTTGTATGGGTGTAGGGTGAGGGGACCTCTAGATTTAATTTGTGATGAGTGGGAAGGTGAGTGTGAACCTCACAAGGAGTCTGTTGTGGCATATGTCCCAAACCTCAGGACAAGGCTCAGGGAACTCATGGGTTTGGCCCAGGAGAACCTGGCAGAAACTCAACAACAGAAAAAGGTATGGTATGACAGGAATGCTCAAGCTAGAGAGTGTGCTGTAGGGCAGCAGGTAATGGTTCTTATTCCTGTCAGACACAACAAGCTGCAAGCAACTTGGGAGGGACCCTACAAGGTGGTAAGAAAGGTAAGCAATGTTAACTACATGGTGGAACTGCTAGGTAGGAGGCAGGGGTACAAGTTGCACCATGTTAACATGATGAAACCTTATCATGATAAGGAGGCCCTTGTGCTGAGTATTTGCAGTGGCTTGCAGTCTGAGGGAGATCTGGTGACTGATCTCCTCAGTGAGGCTCAGGCTGATAACTCAGTGGAAGGGGTAGCAATGTCCCAGCAACTATCTCCTACCCAAGTTCAAGAAATCCAAGCAGTGTTACAGGAGTTTGGGGACATGTTCACTGGAAAACCAGGGTGCAGCCACCTGGTGCAGCACCATGTGGATACAGGACCCCAAAGGCCTATTAGGCAGGCCCCGTATAGGGTGCCTGAGAGAGTCAAACAGACTCTGAGGGAGGAGATAACAGGAAATATTGGAACTAGGGGTACTTCAAGAGTCCACTAGTCCCTGGGCCTCGCCAGTGGCGCTGGTGCCAAAGAAGGATGGCAGCTCCAGGCTCTGTGTGGACTACAGGAAATTAAATAGTCACACAGAGTCAAATGCTTACCCCATGCCTAGGATAGATGAGGCCCTAGAGCAGCTGGGGGGGTGCTAACTATCTTACCACTATTTATCTTACCAAGGGTTACTGGCAGGTGCCCTTGACTCCCACTGCTAGAGAGAGGTCAGCCTTTGTGACTCCTTTTGGCTTGTATGAGTTAACAAAGATGCCCTTTGGGATGAAAAATGTCCCAGTGACTTTCCAGAGGCTGGTAGATCACATCCTAACAGGAGCAGGAGGGTTTGCCTTTGCTTATCTAGATGATATTGCCATTGTCAGTCATTCCTGGCAAGAGCACCTTCAACATGTCAGGGAGGTGCTGGGCAGACTACAGAGGGCAGGGTTGACCATTAAACTGAGCATATGTCAGGTGGGTATGGCAGAGGTCTCCTACCTGGGACATAGAGTGGGGAGTGGTAAGATCAGGCCAGAACCTGACAAGGTGGAAGCAATTCAGGCATGACCTGCACCTGTTATTAAAAAGCAGGTGAGCACATTCTTAGGGACAACAGGGTACTGCAAATAGTTCGTCCCTAGTTATAGTACCATAGATGCTCCCCTCACATACCTGACAAGGAAAAACAGGCCAGATAAGGTAGTGTGGACCCGAGCATGTGAGGAGGCATTCCAGAAGCTTAAAGAAGCTTTGAGAGGACCCCCTCTATTAGCAGTCCAGATTACAGCAAAGAATTTGTTATGCAGGTGGATGCTTTGAACCATGGGGTGGGGGCTGTGCTTAGCCAGATTTCTTCAGAGGGAGAAGAGCACCCAATGGTTTATCTCAGTTGTATGCTCCAAACCAGGGTGGAATGCTATACAGCTGTAGAAGAGGCATGTCTGGCCATAGTTTGGGCACTGCAGAAACTTCAGCCATATCTGTATGGAAGAAAATTTGCTGTAGTTACAGACCACAATCCCCTAACACGGTTACACAGAGCCAGCCAGCAAAATGCCAAGTTGCTAAAATGCAAGCATATGATATGTCAGTGCAGCACCGCAGTGGGATTAGCAATGCCAATGCAGATGGGCTCTCAAGAGAGGGAATGGGATAAGGTATACTCAGATTGACCTAACCCTCTCAAGCAATGTTTCTCAAGTGTCACTTGAAAACTAGCTTGAGTTCTCTGGGGGGGGGGGGGGGATATGTGACGGCTGCCAGCATAGCTAGATAGAATTTTGTAGATAATGCTGTCATTTGTAAATATTAATGTAAGCCACGTGCTTGTTCTCTTAAATGTAAGAAAATTATGGTAAATGTTGAACTTCAAAAATGTAACCACATTGCACTCTGCTGGAGGAAAACTGATAAGTCAAGCATTGTATAATTGTTTGATCTCAAAACTCAGAGCCGAGATGTCTGAATGAAGAAATTCTTACTATTGTTTTAAGACCAGAGTTAATGGCTAGAATTTACATGTATAATGTCTTTTATTGCTCTGGCTTCCTGATCAGCTGCAAGATCAAAAGGGCTGTTACACTCCGAGTTTCTGTTAGCCTAGGAAACAGAGAATAATGATGTAATCTGAAATGTGTGAGTGGTACTGTGTTATCAATTTAAAGACAGAGAGAGAGAGAGAGAGAGAATTAGAGAATTTTGCATTTGTTTTCAGAACTGTCAACATCACCAGCACTGCCTTGCTCTATATGTAAGTTTATTTTAGAACTGTGTTTGCTCTTATATATAGATAGGAAGTAGTGAGTCTAGTCTAGCTGTTTTCTGTATTGATGTCAGAACTTTTCTACGGTATTATTTTAAGCATTTCTCTGTGATCTCTGAACTCTTGACTAGCACTGAGTAGTAAGAAGTATTGTCTTGTGTTCTTATTATTTATTATTAAATATTTTTAAACCTTTCAACTGTGGCTGTTTTATGTAGAGATAATTTAAGCTCTAGAGTACATTGCTACTCCAGATAAGCCTTGCTGTTCATCACACTTACTATTTTGGATAATAATATTGCACAGTAATAATTGTACACCCTTTGATAAGGGCCTTATTAGTAGCTGATATTAGTGGTTAGTGGCAAGTGGTACTACCATATAGTCTGGGCAGAAGGGGCATAGCTGGAGAACCTGTGCCAGCCTTCCCCAGGAGTGTCTGTGTTTTAGCATATAACTCATATCTCAAAGTGTGTGTGTGTGTGTGTGTGTGTGTGTGTGTGTGTGTGTCAGCTATTTGGCCAGGGACACAAAACACTGCTTGGACAGAGAGGGTGCTGAAGGTTTTAGCTTGACCGCTAGGCTGAGATCTGGATCCTATAGTTGTGTCAGTATGGAGTCTTAATGGGGATCTGGAGAGAAAGGGAGTAACCAGCCCCAGACTGACTGTGATTTCTGTGTCCTCTTAAGGGAAATTTTACTTTACTGTGTTTGTATTTGTTATCCTTTCCAAAGTGGATGCCCCTCACTGGTGTTAGTGGTGAAGATTGAGGCTTCTTGATTGCTGGGCCAGTGCACGGGTGTCACATGTACATCAGTATAAATATATATATATATATATATATATATATATATATATATGCATATATAAGTGCATAACCTATTGCCAATTAGCCATGTGCATAAAAGTGACTGTAAACTGATAAATACTATTACTAACAGCATTCTGCTACCATTCCCTAGCCCATTCCTTCTTAACATCTAATAGTAAGTATAGACCACACATACCTTAAACTCATTAAAAAATAATTGAATACAGCAAGTATTTAGGGGTTGCATCTTCCACCCCCATTCACACCTCCACACACAATCCAGCCATATTACTAGAATAAACCACTTAAAATAGCGAATGCTGATTTATCGACCCTTTAAGAGTGAAAGATGACAATTCCGAAGACACGGAACAGCGATTTTATTCCCAGGGGAAAAAAATCGCTAGGTCATTTTCGGGACTTTTCCATTTCCTCCACTGTGTTCGATCTCGGAGTTGGTATATTTAAGTAGGGGTGTGTGTGTGTGTGTGTGTGTGTGTGTGTGTGTGGCAAAGCCCCCCACTTTATTTTGTGTTTTTTTTTTTTTTTTTTGTGGAACAACGATTTATTTCCCTGGGAAAAAATCTCTGTTCTGTGTCTTCGAAATTGGCAGCTTTCATTATTAAAGAGTCGATAAATCAGCGTTTGCTATTTTAAGCGTTCCCTGATTTAACATAGACCTGATAGATAGGTAGATCGATAGATAGATAAATAGATAGATAGATAGATAGATAGATAGATAGATAGATAGACAGATAGACTAGGATATATATTTTACTCTCTCTCTCTAAGCTATATATAGATATAGTGGCTAATGCTGACACAGAGATGTCAAAATGCAAAGGTCAACAGAGATCTGGGCATGTGCTGACATTATTCGTCAGAACATGCAGAGTTAAATAACAGTGTTTTTTACTGGTGGGCTCCCCCCTCCACCCCTCGCTAATTATATACACCAATTGCAATTTCAAAATGTCAAGGGAAAGGGCATATTCCCAGAACCTGGGGATTGTCTGTTACTGCACAACTCTCAACCATCTGCATTGTTGACCAAAGTGTGTCGACAGTACAGAAGCTCATCATCATCATCAACACCCTTTTTCCTATTTTCTATGTGGAGTAGAAGTGCTGCATCACATTCTGTCATCACTCTATTTAGTGTCACTCTTCTACCTTTTTTAAGAGTTGTACCTGACTGTTATGATACATTCAACAAAGCTGGATATCCTTGTTTCTTCTTGCCTTTTTTCCTCTCTCTCTCAAGTCTTCTTAACCAAACTGCCTACTGCTTTCCTGCATGTGCCTGCACCACTGTAATTTATTCTCTTTTTTTGTTTGTCACATAGTGTGCACCCTACCATCCATCTCAGACACTTCACCTCCATGACCTCTAGCTTCCTCAACTGCTCTGTTTTCACTGCCCAGGTTTCTGTAACATACAGAAGTACTGGTCACACCACTGTTTTGCAAAACCTACTTCTGAGCTTCTTTGGATCCTTATCTAACACCATGTCCCTGACACTCTTTATTTGTTTTGTTGAATTTATTTATTTGTTCATTTATTTATTTATTGACATTTAATTATCAGGAAAGTCTGCAGAAGTCAGGGGAGAAAAGCTACAAAGTATTACAAAACATTTCAAGAATAATATTAGTCTTTAAAAGTAGTAAAACACAAATACAGTTTAAATAATTACACTAAATTAGACATACTATGAAAACATTGATTAAGAATAGCTACAAGTTATATGACAATGATTTAATAGTTAGAGAAATTGTAGCCAGTTTATAGAGAAACTAAAGGTAAGTTAGTATAATACAAACAGGAATTGCAATAGGAAGTGAAAGAAAAATAGGCTTAAGGTATATTTAGAGAGAAAGCCAGGGGAGAAAAATCGACAGAAGTGAAGAAGGGAGAGTAAAGAGATCTAGGTATGAATAGGTATTTCTCCACATTTAGGGATATAGTTTATCCTAGTGTTGAGCAAAAAAGAACCAGCTTTTGGATAGGAAGTCTCTCAGAATGGTATTGAAGGATTGGAGTGAGGGTATTGATCTGATGGATAGAGATAAAGAGTTCCTGGTTTTAGCAACATGGTATGAGTACAGCCAATACTCTTCAGATGGAATAGGTCTGTAGACAGACAGATGTTTTTGGTCATTGGATAATAATGACCGACTAGGAACATAGCTGTGTAGAATGTTATTTAGTGCAGGAAAAGCAGCTGGATTCTGGGTAATTTTGTAGATAGTAAGAAGTTGTGTATATGTTACATGATGGGGTAGTTTTAAGCAGTTTAGGCTTTTTAGTGTTACACAGTGGTGGGCTCTGGGGTATTTACTGCATATTTAGCAACATTGTTATAGCATTATTCAAGTTTACAATATATACATTAACTTCAAACTTTAAATAATATTTCTACTGTACCCTCCTGACATAGCTTTCATACCAATAGTTCTTTGATAATTGCATGACTACAAATAAAAATCATTATTTTAAAATCAGTGCTTGGAGTCAGCTTGATGGTACTATGTGGGTGAAAAATGTGATGTGATGAACACCTTATTTCATGTTGCGGAATGGGGCTTTAGAAGCTTGTGACAGCCACTTCTTCATCCAAGCCAAATGCTCCCACTTCAACACCGGGCATAACACCTAACACACTATCCCGATCTCCTTTCCAAGTTTCTTCTCCCCTCTCAAGATTTACTGAAGATTGACCCAGCTTTGAAATTAATGTATATATTGTACATTACACTCTGCTTGACTGCACATTGCACTGTGCTTGTTAACTAGAAAGTGTATAACTAATTTGAATTACTCTGTTATGTCTTAAGTTTCTGTATTGTTTTGTTTGCGAAATGTTTTGTATTTCACCAGGGCAAAGCCAGAAATTGGTCTATATTGATCAGTGCACTACCCCGATAAAAATATATGTGGAAACATGAGAAAAGAGTTTGTGAAGAAAAAAAAATATATATGTGTATGTATATATATATATATATATATATATATATATATATATGTATGTAGATATATATATATATATATATGTATGTAGATATATATATATATATATATGTATATATATATATATATATATATATATGTAAATAAATATGGGGCCTTCAGTGCCATTACATCTTAACATTCTGGCATTTGTCCTTCTGTGTGCTGTCCTACTGACTGCCTTAGGAAGGATTTTGCCTCTGAGTTACAGTGCTAACAGGCGCTTGGTTCTTATTTACAGGTTCAGGCCCTGCCAAGTACAGTAGTGTCGATTATCTGAATGTCAATTATCCGAACCAGGCTTCCAAAGTTTTCAGGTAGGAAAAAATCATGAAGTCTGAATATGTAAACATTATATGTATTCACTTGAGCATGTTTTTTGAGCTTGCAGACAGCTCGCATGTAAAAAAATATTCTTTATTGTCCACTGAAATTGCTGCATGGTTGAAAAGTGTACTCCTGCATGCAGAAAAAAACAAGATTTTAGAAGTTTTTTATACGGTTCAGTTATATGTTCGATTATCTGAACAGTTTGATTATCCAAACTAAGCTAGGTCCCTATTAGTATGGATAATCAACTCTCTACTGTAAGAATAAGGAATCTCCCACCCTATATTTTAAAATAATAAGACTTTAGGAGTCAGAGTCAGAAAATAACAACAAAGAATGCAAACTCTGTTAAAAAATCAGAGATGTCAGAAAAAGAAGTGCAGTAGCTGGAAATAAACAGAACATCAGAGTCTGTGTTAAAAAATTCCCAGTTATTAACTAAAAAAAGAATAATTTGTCACTACGACTGAGTTAAATTATGATCTGTGAATCATTTCCATTTGAGTCAGCGATTGCTTTCTTTCCTGTCTTCCATCGCTGTACGTTCGTACCTCATTTCTTTGCCTTATGACCTTCAGACATCACTGACTATAGAGTCAGAATGTGGAACATTCTAATTTTAAAGAGTAATTTCTACAAACAGGCAGCACCATATGGTGATAATAAAAGTATTCTGTCTACCCTGTCTCATGGTTTATGCTTTATGAGTCTAGAAATAACTCCAGCGTTATCAGGTACAGCAGTAACAAGAAAAATCTGAGTGTGAAAATCACAGTGTGAAACAAAATTTGGAATAAGTCAGAGAAATGAGAAAATCGCAGGCAGCTAGGCATGTTTTGGTTATCTATTTTCAGATGTGATGGATTCTCGTTAAGCATGAACTTGTTCAGAGAAAAAATGAGGAAGAAATCCTGAAATAAAAGAAGAAATATGTATTTAATCAATGAAGTTTCCATGATTATCTCGTCATATTAAAGTGGCATTTGTCAAGCAAGAGAGCTGACACTTCATAACTTTGTGTTTTGTCCTCTGCACATAGTCATGAGGGTGATTTGCGTGTATGCCCAGTCCCAGTTCAACAATCATGTATAGCTAAGCACAACCAGCTTAGAGGTCAGTTCTGTCTGACTATACAGAGTCAGTAGTAAGTCCTATAATTACAGTTCAAAACTTCACAGGTACAACACTAATTCACACTTTCTAGGCAGTGCTGAACACCAGAACATTTCTGATTTGTGTGACAGGTGTACACTTTACATACATTGTGTTTGTTGTATCTGAACTGTGCAGCTACAGGTACTTTTTACAGTAATCATATGATTTCATTTGTTATACAATTACTTGGAGAAACTGGTTAGGTGCAATGCCATTTTTTTTAGGATTGTAAACAAACTTCTAAAATGTTCCCCACTCCCTTTAAGTGTAGACCCCTCCCCTAACTTCAGATACTGCATATTTCTAGATGTTATACTTTTCAGTACTGGAAAACAAAACAAACAAAAAATAAATAATAATGATAATAATAATAATAATAATAATTGGCTCTAAATGACATGCCTTAGCAAAAGGCCAATTTAGGCAACCTGACTTTCTGAAAAAAAAATGCCATTTGACAAAACGTATAACCCTAAATCAAGATAACCTGCTAGTTTTGATTTAAATTTAAATTCTAGTGCACCTCATAGCACACAATAAATCCATCTTAAAAAGTCCACACCATTGTGCACATAGTATATGCATGGCTATGCCTGTGGAACTGGCATGGCTGTGAAAGCCACCTATCTCCCCCTGCATCTTTTATAGGTTCATAGGTTATTACTAGGCTAATGACCACTAAGGGCACTTACTAGCCTCGTCAAGAACTCTAAACCATTTGGGTCCCAAGTATTATATAGGGGGCATGTTAGTAGGAAGGTAGCTAAGGATTTTTTTTTGGGGGGGTTGTTTGTTAGGATAATACTTTCCTTATTGACAGCTTCTGCCCTTAAGAGGTGTCTTGTTACTGCAGCCACCAGAACCTTATGGATGCATCTGCACAGTTTAGTGACATGGCAGAGAACTACGTGGAAGTCATGCAACATACTGCATACAATTGGGTTGTCATTATGGATAATGATATGGTTAAAGAGATACTAACAATGTAGGTATGTGACTTAGGGTCTATGTCCACTCATTGAATGCAATTTTTATTGAATGGCTTTTCCATGAACACTAACCCTCGAACATCCCTTTATTGAACAGGCAAACCATTGCAAATAAAATCAATGAAGTGTAATAGTTGGCCAACAACAAGGAAGTACCACTGTGCATAAGGTAAGCTAAGCAAACCCTTTTATAAATTTGCCCCTTTCCCCACTGTAGTGCAAACTTGGAGTTGATATATATAGTTGGGGTCTGAGGTGTAGAGGCAGAGCCCCCCACCTCGGTAGGTTACAGCAAGGTGGGGGAACTATGCCCAACACACCCGTAACTATATATACCACAGACTTTATTGTCTGGCAGGTAGTGGACAGGACTAAAGCTTTGACTTGTTAATGTATACCTAGTAACTATCTTTAAAGTTGATTTTTACTCTCACTGTTTCTCCTGGATATAAATAAGCTAACCTCTTTATGTCATAGTAAATCTGTTGTTTATGCTGATTTTTTTTCTAAAATGTTTTCACTTTTGTTGTAGCATTAGGTTTAAACAAAACTGAAGACACCAGCAATTTCATATTGAGGCTTTACTCCATTAACAACTTTGAAAGTGATTCTGTGACAGGTTGTTATGAAATGATTCATTGCCCTAGTATGGTTTGGGTGACTCATTACTCTTCCTCATTGTACTGGTAATCACATGTTTAAAAAAACATTCTTGTGCAAATTTGTGAAAAACTTGTCTCGTGAGCTGAGTCTGGACTAAGGATACCTGCAATCTTATGTCTAAAAAATCTTGCTTTAAATATCTCATTGTGTGTGTATAATGCACAGATGCACAGAGCTTTAAGACGGTGTTTCCTGATCGACTCTGTGTCAGTCCTGGGTTTTATTCCCACAACTTACATTTGCCTATTGTATGAGTCTGAGCTGGTTTCCCCTTAAAAGGGATCGTGTGTCCAGTGGGCTTACTGACTTCAAACGTTTTTTTTATGTACTAACAGAATTAGATGAAGTGGATGCCATTCTAACAACTTTTCTATACTTTAAATAGTAATCCACATAGATAAGGTAATGACAGTTTTAAAAATGATTAAAATCATTTGCATGTTTACTCCATGGCCTTTTGGGAATTTCCATGGGATCCTTTCTACTTCCACTTTACTTTTATGAAATGCATTGCATACTTGTAAATTCTTTAAACTATCTCAATATGATGAGACATTTCTGGCCAAAATGTAATAATATCTCATGGTCTGTCTTTATACTTCAAAATTCCGTGATGCAATTCATAAATAATCTCTCAAAGTACTTTCTCTTAGAGCTGGTTAGGCACTACCAATAGCTGATTAGGCACTAATATTTTTTGAGTTGAACAACAGGCCTTGCATGAAAGGTTTATAGAACATGCGTATTTGTACTGGAATGTTCTTTTCATTTAGCTAACTTGACATCACCATGTATCTTATTTACTGCATTTCATTCAGCATTGGACTCCACACAGATTACAAACTCCTTTACCTTTTCCTTAGATATTGGAAGATAAGGAATAACTGACATCAGTTTTAAGTCACAATTCAGCAATTCAGCCTTACCTTCTTTCAGATAATCTCTGCTCACTGCTTCTTCAATATGAAATAAAAATATGTATCTTTCCTACAAGTTTGTATTCATATGTAAAGTTATGCTTCACAAAGTCACAACATTCTTTGAAGCATAGTTCTCAACCTCTCAGCACAAAAAATCTGGACAAAGCCAAAAATAATGGTGGAACAAAGTCCCAAAAAATAGGGACACATTTTAAATATTTGTCTTATAAATTTTGAAAGTTGCTAGAGTAAAAGGTCATGTTTTACCATGCATTTTCTAAAGGATATAAAGTCTGAAAAACAAATGCCTGTCATTATTTAGTGAATTCAGTCCTCACTAATTTGCCACAAAAATCCAGAAAAATCCAGACAATCACAAATTTTATGAGGAACATACCAAAAATATGACACAAAAATCTGGACATTCTATGAAAATCTGGACAGTTGAGAAGTATAATTTCAAGATATAATGGCACTTTTATGTAGAAGATTCAGAATAAACTCTGTAATGGCTTATGGTTTGCCTCAACATGCTTTGTCTCCCACATACATACTTACAGAATTTGTTGCACCCCAACCCTATAGCTAAAATCTCTTTTACAGTCTGGGCATATCTAGTTTGTGATTCATTCAGCACTCTGGATCAACTGACAACTGATTGCTCTGTTGATGTAACACTACACACACTTCAGACTAACTGGCATCAACTTGCAACATAAAACTTTTTTTCAGTGGAGGTCTAGGAAGGAAAGTGCACAAATTACATGCAGATTTAGAGAAAATGCAAGAACAAAATAAAGATCTAAAGTAGTAATAACAGTTGATTAAGACAGTAAAATAAACAAATTTGATTCTCACCTGGAGTAATTGGCTAGGCTTATGGCCCACAAGGGCAGTTAGCCTATTGCTAATGTATGAACCCATTAACCTAAACACATTTAGAGAGAATTATGAGATCCAAGGATTCACGTACAGAAGTAGTAACAGTTGATTAACTTAGAGAAAATAGGGGTTCCATAGTTTTAAAAAAGGCATTCATCAGTCATGTGACAGCTACACATCAGATGCTATATCCCTTTCACCTCTGTCAAATACTATATACATTTAACTTCTTCACAATTAATAATGTCAACTGTACACATACTTTTTCACATCTGACAAGTACACAAACAAGTATTTACAGTATTTACAAGTTGTTTTTTTCCCAGTCTCATACCAGTTTACATGCTAATACCTCTAACGTTTAACAGATAGGTTCATAGTTCATAGTTCATAGTTTAGTACTAAGCTAACTGCCCTTGTGAGCCATTTTAAGCCTAGCCAATTATCCCTTGTGAGACTCAAACCCTGCACCTTGTGTTTGTAAGGCAAACACCTTAGCCATTAAACCACCCTCCCAATAAAAAGGCATAGGGAACACACAGATGCAGCTATACAGTTTATGACTTCACAAAGAACTGTATTACAGGGACAATACAGACCTTGATAAGGAAATACTGCACTAAATCCTAATGTGACTTACTTGTGGTCTACTAAATTGCCAGATGTTTCATAAAGTCTCCATTCTGAACCATTTTTATGAAGGACTAGTAGAAATTCAGCACCGCTCTATAACCTCGTTAGAAGCACTGGCAAAGCTAAACACACTTTATTTTTTGAATTTCTGTCTGCTGTCTACCTAGCTCAGCATAAACTGTGGTTGGAATAATTATTTTTGTGGTAACATAGTAGTGACCCTCATCTGGCTCCCAACCATACTTGGAAGGATGTCAGTTCTGTAACATTATTTAATTCTGTTCTCTCCCAGGAAAACGTATGTATTAAGTTCAAGGTTCAAGAGGCTGGTGCTTCTTCATAGTCTTTATATCCTGAATTGTATTTATTTTTGCATCTCTCTTTTTCATAGTTATTCTGTTATCAAATAAAATATGTCTTTAAACTGTATTCCTTAGAATGGTGTGAGTTTAATAGCAAATAAGAGGAATATATAATAGGGATAAAGTTGCAATACTCTCCCTATGCCAAGGTACAGTGGCCTTTGAGTTCATTTAAAGTTAGCAGCAGTGTGGGGCACAGTCTGCCATATCTGGGGCTGAAGTGGAGCTTGTCCCCCTGCAAAAACTTACAAGGGTTTCATGATTTGCTTTAATAGTACTGAAAATTAACCTTTATATGTGGAAGGAAACCGGAGCACCCGGAGGAATCTCACACGACCACAGGAAGGACATGCAGAGTACGCACAGAAGGCACCCCAGCCGAGGATTGAACCGGAGAACCTCTTGCTGTGAGGTGGCATTGCTAACCACTGTACCACCGTGGCCGCCCTTTCAAACACAATTTATTAATTTCCAGAAATCTTCATTATTCATAACTGTAACGTCTTTTGATTAGGTTTCCTGCCATAGTAGACAGCTCAGTTCATTCATTGCCATTAGCTCAACTGCCTTTCAGAATCTACTTCTCCTACACTTCAATGTTCCCAACTGCCTTGGTCAAGTTAACCCTAGTCAATATGAATTAGTATAGGTGTCCTGTGAAAACAGGTCATAGGCCTAGTGGGATTATCCTGTTCAAAAAAACATGCATACATATATACATACATAAAAGTAACAGTGACAGCCACACCTCTCAACTGCCCAGATTTCTGCAAAATGTCTAGATTTTTGATTGATATTTTTTGTCTGTAACTTATAAAAGTTGTGGTTTTCTAGCAAATCATTGAGGACTAAAGTCACAAAATAATGACATACATTTGGGTTTCAAACTTCATACCCTTGAGAAAATGCATATTAATGCAAGATCTGTTATTTTATCAACTTTCTATGTTTATAAGAGCATTATTTAAAGTCCCCCCTAAGTTTGGCCCTTTGCCCCTCCATTATGTTTGGATATGTCCAGAATTCTTGCAATAAGAGGTTGAGAGGTACGGTGACAGCCAATGAACAGGATATTGAGTCAGAGGGGACCAGGCATGAGCTAAAAAAGGAGAGAGTATGAGGGAACTGGATAGGGAGGGGCAATCATCTAAACAAGAGGGAAAGAGGATGAATATGACATGCAGAAGTGGACTGGAGGGAGTATAAATGTGGCAGATATGAGGATTAGTGACACAGGGTAGGAAATAAAAGAAACATCAATTAAGAGATAATGGAACTGGAGGGAGTGTAAATGTGGCAGATATGAGCATTAGTGACACAGGGTAGGAAATAAAGGAGACATCAGTTAAGAGATAATGGAACTGGTGGGAGTGTAAATGTGGCAGATATGAGCATTAGTGACACAGGGTAGGAAATAAAGGAGACATCAGTTAAGAGATAATGGAACTGGAGGGAGTATAAATGTGGCAGATATGAGGATTAGTGACACAGGGTAGGAAATAAAGGAGACATGCCCCATTGTAGAGATAGACAGGAGTGTTTTAATGACTAGGTTGTCAGTTACTAATAGATTAAGAATCAATGCAAGTATGATATGAAAGGTCATATTATAATGAAACCATGAGGATTAGACTTAATCAACACTCAATGGCATAATCTAGGTGCTTACCAAAATGGAATGGAGTGGCTGTATGTTGTGGTTACCTGTCAGAGAAGGTAATTGTCATTTGAGGAATCAAGCCAGGATAGTGGTAGAGAGATGCCTGGATACATACCTTACAACCTCTAAGTGCAAGAAATCTGGACAAAGCCTAAAATAATAGGGAGCCATATGTGTGTGTGTGTGTGTGTGTGTGTGTGTGTGTGTGTGTGTGTGTGTGTGTGTGTGTGTGTGTGTGTGTGTGTGTGTGTGTGTGTGTGTGCATTAGAGGGCATGAGGGCAGGGGTTGCCTTTACAAATGCGATGCATCGACTAAAAGGGAGAACACTACTACCGGTCAGGTCTGACATTGCCAGTGATAGCTCAAATGTGATACACAAACATACTAATTAGCTGATAATGGATCTGTGAGGCAATTTTCTTGAGTGGTGAACACTTTTCTGAATTCCACAGCATATTTTGAATAACTATCTAAATACTTATAAGACATTAACTTCATTCTTGATGTAACAGGTACCATACGGTTTGCCTTCTGTGTTGAAGGAGGGCCAGTATCATGTTCTGTTATGCAAGAGAGGCTCAAAGTCTTTCTGTGGCTTAAGAGAAACAATGTGGCAAAATCTAAGAACTCATAGTTGATTTTATGTTGCCAGTGTTAGTACAGCCTTATGCAACCTGCAACTAAGCAGATGAAAGCAGTTTCTATAAATAGAAAGACAAGTACAGAAACTGTTATTCACATGCTATGACACTATGAAATACGTGTGCATGTCATTGAGTTGGGTTAAAGGCAGTTGAGCTAATGGCAATGAATGAACTGAGCTGTCTACTATGGCAGGAAACCCAATCAAAAGATGTTACACTTATGAATAATGAAGATTTCTGGAAATTAGTAAATTGTGTTTGAAAGGGCGGCCACGGTGGTACAGAGGTTAGCATTGCCACCTCACAGCAAGAGGTTCTCCGGTTCGATCCTTGGCTGGGGTACCTCCTGTGCGGAGTCTGCATGTCCTTCCTGTGGTCGTGTGGGATTCCTCCGGGTGCTCCGGTTTCCTTCCACATCCCAAAGACATGCTGTAGGTGGATTGGATACTCTAAATTGGCCCTAGGCATGAGTGCATATGTGTGCCTTCTGTGGAAGGTTGGACGCCGGGCTGGCAACTCGACACCATAAAACTCCTTTGCCAATCATGAGCAGACAGGTGATTTGCTGTGGCGACCCCTAACCGGGAAAAGCCAAAAGAAGAAGAAGTAAACTGTGTTTGAAGGAAAAAGTGGACTAAATCCAACCTGCTGTTTTAAATGGTCTGACTGGATGCCATAGCAATATTGTTTGTATTTAGTTACAGCATTTATTGTAGATGTACTGACTTTCAAGAACTCTCAGTAATTTATTTATAAACTGTGATTTACAGTAAGTCGTACAAAGTCCATCTCTCCTATCGTGCACGTTTTCATTGCAGCTATGCTGTTACTTTGCTCCATACTTACTAAACGTAAAAATAAAAGAATAAAAGGAAGTAGAGCTTCAAAAATGAAACAACGATACTCTCATCATCATAGTGAAGAAATAGGCAAACTGGTACCAACACAGCACTCTTTAATAGCAACACAACAAGGTAAGCGCTTTCATGGATTACATCCGCTTCCTCAGACCAAAATATTAAAACTCAAGTCACATCTTTAAACATTCTAGCAGCCAATGAGGCACACTAATCACTGAACCAATTTAACACATTCATTGCCTTGTCTAAGCAGTGAAGAAACTAACAACAGTGTGTAAATCAGCAACACTATAAAACATGCATTGCAGCTCAAAAATTGCTAAGTACATAATTAAAACTGACTCTGGTCTATCACATAAATATAAATTCTAAAATGTATCAACATTTAAATATACTAAAATATGTATAAAATATATATATATATATATATATATATATATATATATATATATACATATAATAAAATCTTTCTAAAAATATATATATATAAAAACTGGTCAATCTTGTAAACATATAAAATAAAAACCATAGCAAAGATATATATAAGAAACCAAGAACATAAGCCTGGTACTACTTGGTCAATGTTTCAGTGCTCTAGCTTTTAAAAAGAGCTTCAGAGACACCTTACTATTGAGGCCTGGTGGTTAGTCAGCTTGATAACGTATAATCAACTTCTGTCTTATTATTCATGTCACCACCTCTAATACTTTTGTGTATTGTTCAACTTAGCATTGTGAATATCACTAATGTGCTCAAGGATTCTCTCTCTTAGGGCTCGATTCGTTTTACCAACATAGAATCTGTCACATACTAGACACTTGGCCATATAGACAATATGTGTCGGGTGTGCTGCTAAAGCTCTTAACAGTTTTATTTTATTTGTTTATTTTATTAGTTTTATTAAAGCAAGATTTTACCCACAGCCTTGTTGGATGTCTTCTTATTTGCTTATACATTCAGCCTTGTTTTAGGATCACAAATACCCTGCATGGACTACCTACACACGTTTATTAGTATTTCACTATTCACTGCACGTCTCTGAATCCCAGTCCAAGTATCATTTTGTCAAGACAAATAAACATAAATAAAACATGTAAAATCTCCAGTAGTGCCAACACTAAACAAATCACAACTCACAGCATTGTACAGAACATACACAGAGCACTTCCCCCGATGTGGTCAAAGTTGTAATAAAGAAAAAGTTAGTTTGCAGACAGTATTTACTTTTTCTGTTTACTGAGAATCACCGAACAGAAAAAGTAAGATAATACAAAACACAACAAGGTATGTGAAACATAACAGGATCTGAGAAAACATAAACCTGAAACACAATCATTGCAGCATAAAGTCCACATCTGTAACCACTTGAAATATTGGAACCTGCTAAAGCGAGTGGCTGAAAGAACTGACTTACATATACTAAGTCCAAGATGCCATTTCTTGTAATATTCCATTTTCTCTGAGGTATAGCAATCTCAGAGTTGGTATGTATAGGTTTGGGGGTTGTGGGGGGGGTTTGGCCCCTTACATAAAGAAGTTTTAAGGAGAAGAGCAATTTTTGAAATTCACTCTTCTCCTGTGTTTTCAGTCTTTTTTTCATCTTGTCAGCACTCAGCATCCTGAGTGTCAACATTTTAATAGGGAGCCATGTATAACATAGTACTGTAACTGGGATTGGATGAAGGGGCAGCTGTCATGTGTGCAAACTGTTAGGGGGTCACAATCAGCAGTGCGGAAGACTTACTGATTGGGTCTGAGTACAGTAATAGGATTCAGTGAAGCAGTTGTAGCTGATATTGTGGCTACTTAAACAAATTTGTTTAGTATCTTAACTGTAGAAGAAGCTTGTATAAGCTCTTTGTTACAGATCAGAACATTGAAAGAATGTTTCAGTTGAGAAGGAGCTCCATTATGGGGACTACCCAGAGAGCCAACTGACCTAGCTACAACATTTCAAGTCTTGACAAATTAAAGATGTGGCAAACCATATTGCTCAAAAGTAGACTTGACCAATGTACAGCTATAAATAATTCCATACTTCATTATAGACATCCCTCTAGAGAGGAGAGGAATGAAGGTCAGCAGGACTAAGACAGAATATATGTGTGTGTGAATGAGAGGGAGGATAGAGGAATGGTGAGGATGCAGTGAGTAGAGTTGTCAAAGGTGGATGAGTTTAAATACTTGGGATCAACAGTTCAGAGTAATGCCGAGTGTGGAAGAGAGGTGAACAAGAGAGTACAGGAAGGGTGGAGTGGGTATAGAAGTGTATCAGGAGTGATTTGTGACAGACGGGTACCAGTAAGAGTGAAAGGGAAGGTCTACAAGAGGGTAGT
The DNA here is from genome assembly GCF_019279795.1 of Protopterus annectens. NCBI lineage: Eukaryota > Metazoa > Chordata > Ceratodontiformes > Protopteridae > Protopterus > Protopterus annectens. The sequence goes on from NC_056740.1 coordinate 310,437,747, forward strand.
GAGACCAGCTATGTTATATGGGTTGGAGAAAGTGGCACTGACAAAAAGGCAGGAGTCAGAGCTGGATGTGGCAGAGTTAAAGATGTTAAGATTTGCACTGGGTGTGACAAAGGTAGACAGGATTAGGAATAAGCATATTACAGGGTCAGCCCAGGTTGGACAGTTTGGCGACAAAGCCAGAGAAGTGAGATTGCGTTGGATTGGACATGTGCTGAGGAGGGATGCTGGGTATATTGGGAAAAGGATGCTAAGGATGAAGCTGCCAGGTAAGAGGAAAAGAGGAAGGCCTAAAATAAGGTTTATGGATGTGGTGAGAGGACATGCAGGTGGTTGGTGTGACAGAGCAAGATGCAGAGGACAGGAAGAAATGGAAACAGATGATCTACTGCAGTGACCCCTAATGGGAACAGCCAAAAGAAAAATAAAGATTATAGACATCTCACCTTTAAAAACATTCACAGAAACCTTAGTTGTGTTCTTAGTCAGTGTTTTCTTGCCAAATGTTGTTGTAACATAGATATTTTAAATGGCTTATGATGACCAGAGAAGGGTAATAGACCAGGGCTCCCCCACCTATTCTAGTGTCCCATTACTTGGCTGTATCTCCCCAGTTACCATAAACAATGTTGAAACCTGATGCAATAGTTACTGAGATGCTAAGTTACTGAGATTTTAATTTAATTAAAAACTTTTATTTCAAATTTTATAGCACAGACACTGATCGTCATTTGCTTAACAAAACAAAACACCCTCATGTAGAAAACAAGCTTAGCATTAGGAACAGCAAACTTATCTTCTCTTGAAACTCACAATGGCTGGCAAAGAATATGAAGTTTCACATTTACTAGGCATGCAGTTCTGGAGAACATTAAGGAGCCTAACCCAAATTCCCAATTACTCCAAAGCACTTTTTAGTTAAGTGACTTGCTCAATGTCACACACTAGGTAAATAAAGTGGAAAGATTCAAACCCTGTACCTTTGCTACAGGAAACAGCTCATTAATAAGTTAGAATTTTGGACCATCTGCACTTACTGCCAGAGTAACAGTTTTTAACTAAACGTAGAAAGCTTTTACAGTCTGATTTTGTGGAAAGACTGTAATATGCCACAATGACTACATAATAGATGCTGAAGATCAGATGGTTCTCATCATCATTTCAAATATGCAGACTATATGACCTAACAAATGTCAACCCCTTTGGGTTTGTTGGGAACTGTAGAAAATGTACTGCAAAATATATAATTAAAATGCAACATGTTTAGACTACATTACAGAGGCCAGGTCTACCATTTAATTCATTCATTCTTTAGAGCAATGAATCAAGCAAAACAATTACAGACAATAAAAATGCTGCAGCAGCTTTTGTTCAACAATTCACAAGTCATGCAAAAATCATAAGTATTACTGCATATAAAATACTGTTTTTGTGGGGGGGGGGAGACTTACATGCTTGCAGGGCACCTACATCTCATTTTTACCTTCCTATGGCTTCTTTGTAATTAAGAATAGATATACCCACTGACACTATTAAGTACAGGTCTGACCTACTTGAATGGCTGATCATGCTGAATTGTTGCAGCATATATCTCCAGAATCAGCAATGCTGGATCTTGGACAAATGGGGTCCTATACAGGGTATGAATCAGGTGCCACCAATCATACCAATATCCCATTACTTGGCACTGTCTCTCCTCAATTACTGCAAACACTGTTCAAATCTGACATTGTACATATTATTTTCTACTAGGCTTTTACAATTACAACAGAGATATGAATTTCATTTAAAACTATTATTTACAATTTTTCTGTAATGTCCTTAAATGTCAATGGTCTCACAGATAAATACACAAAAGAAAGAGTAGTAAACTGTATTAAAATGTATAGTGCAAATAGCTATGTTACAGGAGACACACTTATAAAGAACTGAACATGTGAATTTGATAAAGAAAGATTTTCAGGATGGTTATTTAGCAGACAAAGGATAAGAGAAGTACTTATATTAATTGCAAGAGGAGCACCAATAGTGATAGAAAAGGATAACAATGATAATAGTGTCAGATTTGTAGTGCTAAGGGGCTACTGGCAAGGGGTGATGATGACTACACTGGGATGTATTTAGATTCCACCTAAAACTGCTATAATGAAGCTTAAAAACATTCTGGGAGAAATAATCAGTTTTCAGCAAGGAATATTGCTTATAGGTAGGAACTGGAATGTGATTTACAACAGTGAAGATGGGTCAGGGGACCCAGAAGGGAAAGCATAACTAAGAACGGTAGATTTTTGAAGAAATGTATGAAAATATTTGGCATGGAAGATGTGAAACTGTAACAGTAGTCATCCTATAAGCATGTTATCAGAGCACATGGGGGTTTGGACTACGATTTCTTCTTTTCAGTATTAGCAAAGCCTTTTTTGCCAAGGGATGGTTATTATGCAAGCAAGTTATTAGAACTGGACACTAAGTTAATTTTAAATTATAATACATTATTTCCTTTTGGGTTAAATTAAGAAGTAAATATTTTAGATATTTAAAATGGAAATGTATAAAAATTGTTGATTTTATTGGAAATGAAAGAAATAAGAAATATATTTATTAATTGTATAATTGAATAATTGTTAGGGATGATAGGTTGCACATGTATATAAAGAAATGTATGTTAATTGTTATTCAGATCTCTGAAGGCGAATGGCTGAGGTACTAGATTGATGAAATAAACAGTTGGAGCTGAGCTCTGTATTTTTTTTGTTTTTTTATTTGTTAGTCATTTAATTTGTTTGTTATGCAGTTGTTGTACCCTGCTCTCATATGCCATGCTTGGTAAGAATGCCGTGCTCTTTTAAGTGTGAAATCAGAGTCTGCATACAGCACACATGGTGTGTCTTCTCTGTCATTATGTCTGCATTCCGCAATGTGAAAATATAATGCATGATTCATGAACAGTGAGAATGGATTCAGTGCTTGAAATTATAATGTTTGGGAATCACATACAACATGCTTTGCATATCAGCATTTATACAAATGTTCCTTTTAAACAATGATATATTAATTTATAAATAGTCATTTATTGTTACTAAATTTTAATAAAATAAAGACCAGTTTTATCAACAAAGTACCCAAAACTGGTAATTGTTATGTTTTTCCACACGACTCTACCACTGAATAAATTAATACTTTTAAAAATACTGTTACCTGGTATGACTGAAAGCTATTCTTTACCACATACACATATCAATTACTTATAGAATAATTGAAGCAAAAAGCCTGAAGTATAATTTAAAATTTCATGTTTCCCATATCCTGAGTTCTGGGTAGATTTAAGTAATGATGGGATGAATTTCAACAACTTTTACACTGGTGGTAGTATGCTATCCTGAGCAATTATGTTATCCCTGGTTCTGTAAAACACCTCTGTGAGTCCTCAAACCATGGCAGCGAGAGAAGAATTATGCTGACCTGTTTCCGTTTAGGTTGTAAATTATGCACCATGCCAATGTAAAATTTCTAGAGGTGTAATAAGGTCAGTTGGCAGCATGGGCAGTTCTCGAACTGGCACACTCCTCATTTCAAAGTTGAAGATGAAAAAAAGTACTGTCATAAGTTTAGGAGACAAAAAAAGGCCCTGCAGAACTGCAGCAATGACCTTCTTTTAGCTACTTGTTGCAGTTCTAATATCTATTAGGTTATATGATATATAGTAATATATGTGAAGCATAATGTTTGTTAATTTTAACTTGTTAATACAAATTGATTACTTTTATATAAATGTAAATGTACCTATGTTACAAGTGATAATTCAATAAAGGTGTTACATAAATGAATTTAAACAATACAAATGCCAGTAGTGCACTGGTGTCCAATCAGCAACTCTTCTAAGGTGTCAGTTGTGCAGACGTGCACCCCAACTGCTTGCAATGTGGGCAGCTGTCTCCTTCCCCATCCTATTTACAATACTGTTAATTTCAATTCAGTGGCATAGCCCATTAAAGCCATTGGGCAGTTTTGGTATAGGGAGGTTCTCCCCCTGTATGTTGACTATGTAACTGCACAGGGAAAGCCTTTATGTCTGTGGCTTCCTTAAAGGAGATTTATTTATTTCATTGTATTTATTGTATTTAGAGGAAAAGCTGAATTGTATGTAGGTTAACACTGAGTAAAGCACAAGACACTTTAAAAGGAAGACATTAATATGTAAGAATAAGGCAATGTGATTTGTTCATTTGAATTTTATAATTAGGAAATTATTGGTTTCCAAATTAATTTAGTAGTTATGGGAAGTATTTAAGCTGAATGGATTTTATGGTGTTTGTCTGATGAAGTCCTTTGGTTAGGACGAAAACGCATATTTTTTATGTGTGGTGAATAAAAGCGTTAACCAAACTTTTGGTTTCGTCGTGGATTATCTGGTCTTTACATTTATTGGAAGGAGTTTGTTCGTGGCTGGTGGCATTTCTTCTTTTTTATTAGTTTTGGCAACTGCCTACTTTTTTGAATTTCCTTAAAGGAGAACTACACCCACAAACACACAAAAAACATGTTTATTTCATCATGGTTTGGTATTTCCCACATTTTAATACCACTTTGGGACTATTTACAGGTTTTTAAATATTTTATATGTAATTTCTAAGTCTGACCACATGGGGTCTGGCATCTTGAAGAAATTCTGATTGTTTAGTCTGCCTCTAGGTATCCCACAATGCAGTGCTCATCTGTAAAAAGTTACATCACACAGGCCTCTTTCTTTCTAAAGCCCCTGTCACTGCATTGATTTTACATGCATACTCTGCTATCTTTCAGTCAGTTAGTTTTAAGTAACATTTCATTCCATTCAAGGACTACTTAAAACACAATCAGTGCAAATGCCATAGAACAGACTTCCAAAGTGCTTTTTACTGCTGCTTCTTTTTAGAATGGCTAAACTGCAGTTTTTTGTGAAGCCTGAATTGTACTACTTTGACTCATCTCCCATCCCTCTTCACACCTAACTTTCCTAGCTGTCAAAGTGCTAAGGGTAATTTGAGCTGTTACCTGCTGTGATTGACAGCTCACAGCAGGAGACTTGACTCATGTACTGTTTGCTTGTTCTAGACTTTACTTTCTGTATGGATAGGGGAAGGACCATGGAGCTGTGACATCAAAGCATGGGTAGGGTTTTAGGATGGTCATGGTGATGTAAGTTTGGGGAGGGAATTGGCCAGAAAACTACCTATATTCAGTGGTCTTGGTGACATCAATAAACTGGAGACTTTTCCAGTATGGGATAACATTTTTTTGAAAGTGAAACCACCACAGTAAAGTAAGGTACTGTTCTAGTGGAAAGAAACAGTCAATGTAAAATATTTTAAATGTTGTGTTGTTGTTTATTCATAGCAGGGACAATAAATAGGGAGAAAAAGGACAGAGAAGTTGAGCATTTAATAATAGAATCCTGTTGTTGTCCTTTAATGTTCTGCTGACCAGGGTGATGGTTGTGTGTATTCTTGATTGTGTTTTACTGATGGTTCCCTTCCTACAGAAAGAATGACAGTAAATGTTTCTATTCCAAAACAATGAAAAAACAAAATGTTAAGTTGGCAAGGGAAAAAAGTATCCAAGTAAAAATTATTTCTCTTTTGTTCTTTTAATGTAACTCACAAGAACTTCATCAGAAACAGACCCACAGTTCTCACAAGACTTATTAAATACACAAACCAATGATTCACATGACCAATCAATTACATTAAGTACAATAAGCTTAAGTCTTTGTTTTAAACATATCCAACAAAATAACTATTTAAGTTAAACAACCATAATTAAATTCTTCTATTTTCTAAAAACATTTAATGTTTATAGCATCATTCAGGCCTGGTGACTTGTCAGAAGATAAACATATATCCCATAATGCTTCCTTGACTTCATGTCTTGTACTGAAGTCACTAATTAAAGGGGACATAACCACACTGTAGAAAACATCAAAAGAAAATTTCCTAAAATTACAGTAAACAAGTGCATGTTTGGCTAACACATTCTTTAAAAACTTGTTTTTAATAGCTGTGACATGTACTTTCGAACAGTTTTGCCTGCATAAAAACTGTTTCCTCCCACATCCCAAAGACATGCTGTAGGTGGATTGGACACTCTAAATTGGCCCTAGGCATGAGTGTGTGCGTGTGTGTGACTTCTGTGGAAGGTTGGGCGCCGGGCTGGCAACTCGACACTGTAAAACTCCACTGCCAATCATGAGTGGACAGGAGATTCGCTGTGGCGACCCCTAACCGAGAAAAGCCGAAAGAAGAAGAAGAAGAAAAACTGGGAAAAAATTCAGAAAATGCAAGGTAAACTGCTCTTTCAGTGTAACAAGTGTACCTATTTTAGCCAAAATCTGAGTTTTATCATGCTGTAAAATAATAGAAGAACCTTCAAAAACATATCTGAAATATTTACAATGTTGACAATGAAATATACTAACACAAGAATAATGTAGTATGTTAGAAACATTAAAGTTGGACCATCTCATCTCAAAAAATGATTTTAAATTAAGTGTTCTTGGTAACCAAAGATGAATTTATTACCTACGATAACCAACTCCTTGCTACTCAAAATACTTTTCCAGTTATTATTGATGCCATCTCTTATAATGTGATTGTCACAGGAAATCGGTAACTAAAAGGACATAGAATGTTGGTCAGACCTCACATTCCCCTTAAAACATCTATGTAACATCGGTAGATTGGTACCTTTTTAAACAAAGGATGCTTAACAAGAAATTCTTGCTCCCACCATCTCATAACCAGATTCACAAAGGAGGGAGCAACTCTTGCATCCACAGTGACTCCTTTTTTCAGTACATAATATTTACCATCAAATGTGAAATAAAATATCCTTGAAAACTACACTTAACAATCAGACAGTAATAATAATAATAAAAGGTCTAGCCACAAAATCTTTTTGTCTGATGTTTCCCTGTATTACATAAGGTGAAGTATATGTGTTCCGGAAGTTAACATTTAGCTATAACTGACCCCCCCCAAAAATTCCTTTGGGGTGCAGGGGCATGTTTCTTCTTGTCTTTGAGACTGCTGGCATTTAGTCATTTTTAATCTTTTGTCACTAGTAGTTCAGCATATTTCTTGGTTTGTCTGGCTGCATCTGAAAACTCCTCAATTTCTAAATAGTCACTTCTTTTTAAAAGCTAGGTTTTTATCAGTTCATCACCAGTAATTATGCTACCATTTTGTCAGATGTCAGTGACACAAACTCATACTTCAGCTACATTATAAATGCCAAGTAAAGCAATTTTGGTATTAGTGATTTTAATTCAAGCGAAAGGCAGATCCTTTCGCTTGATCAGCAGATCGATTTAGTGCCAACTTCACCCCCCTCTTACCCCCTAAAGGGCCCACCTCAGTACCAAAAGATTGTCAAATTCTGGTAATCACAGCCACACAGGTAGGAACCACATTCTCCAAAGCTAAGAATACAGCATCCATGGGACCAGATGACATCCTGGGCTGTGTACTACATGAACTACAAAATGAAGTGGCACCTTGCCTAAGTGTCATGTTTAATCATAGCTTCACCTCAGGCTTTGTGCCCACTGAGTGGTGCACAGCTACAGTTATCCCACTCCACAAGGGGGGATCCACCTTAGATCCCAGGAACTACTGTCCCATCAATCTGACGAGCCTGATCTGCAAGGGCATGGAACCCATTATCATGGAACTTATAAAGGAAGACACTGGCAAGCTTCAAACACTGGACCCCACCCAGTTTGGGTTTGTGAAGGGCTGATCTTGTCTCCTGAACCTAATTGACTTCTTCAAATCAGTCTCCAGAGCTGTGGACGAGGGTAAGGTGGTCTGCACAGCCTATCTGGACCTCACCAAGGCCTTCAACACCATCCCACACTCTGGAATCATAGATAAACTTAATAAGTTGGGCATAAATCCCTATGTCACTCGATATGTTGCCAACTGGCTTACTGACAGAACCCAGACTGTAAAAGTAGCCAACTCCAAATCCAGCTCCAGACAAGTGACAAGTGGAGTACCTCAGGGTTCAGTCCTGGGACCGCTCTTGTTTTGCTTCTACTTTTCTGAAGTACAGACCAACACTAAGGGACTCTGACTAACAAAGTTTGCAGATGATTGCAAACTGGGAGCCATTATTGAATCCCCAAATGATGTGGATATTCTACAAAAGGGCCTTACAGAAACAGATTCTTGGTGCTAGAGCCATGGGCTCAAGCTTAATGCCAAGAAATGTATAGTTATCCCCTTTGGGAAAAAACATGTACCCGTAAATTGCCACATAGGTGGCAGTACACTAAACACCGAAAGTGTGATGAGAGACTTAGGGACACAGGTGGATAGTGGTATCACCTTCGATAACCACATCACCACAACAGTCAGGAAATCCTTCTATGTGGCACACCTCATCACTAAGGGCTTTTCATCCAGAAAAAGGGAGGTCATTGTCCCACTGTACTCATCCCTCATTAGACCCATTATAGTGTACAATGCCCCATTTGGTACATACCTCACAAGACATCTGCAACAGCTGGAAAGGCCGCTGAAATACCTCACTAAAAGAATCACAGGCCTAAAGCAGATGGCCTATGCTGACCATCTAAAAAAACTCCAGCTATACTCTGTGGCATATCATTTACTCAGAGGTGATCTTTGCTTAACATACAAGGCCATGTCAAACCCTGAGCTGTTGGACATGCTCCACTTAAATAAATCCCAATCCCTCAGAATACATACTCCAGGGATCTAAACCTTGTCATCACAATGAACAAAACATGCTGGAGGGATAGGTTCCTGACTCAGAGACTCCCCATACTCTGGAATAGACTGCCCATACATGTCAAGCAGAGCACCTCTTTGGCTCTCTTCAAAAGGAACCTTGATGATTGGATGGGAGATAGGAAATTCACCCCGGAGATCACGTCAGTCGCCCTGCTAGACAGAGGTTCAGGGCAGTAAATAGCGTGGGAAGAAATATCCAGGGAATTTTTATGGCTAAGCTTGTATAGACCCTAGGGACGATAGCCTAGTACCAACCTATGAACCTATGAACAATTGTCTTGGATTTAAACTGAATCCCACTGCTGTCGCCATGAAGTAATAGCCAAGACACAGTGCATGTCCATTGCTTTAGTTTACTTTAATTTCTACTTACTCATTATAGCCCAACAACAGAAGGGGCAGTAAGATATGGCATTAAAGGTAAATTGTTTATTTCTGCAGCCTAGTACAGCATGTCACAACAGTATGCCGTTACACTGTGAGACACAAATGTAAAACAGGGTCCACTGCTGGATCATTGTGTGCAAACAAGACTAAATTCTGAATAGTATGACTATGAATAATGGAATTCTATTAAAATAGTGTTACAGATATCCTTCTACAGCCTACTGTATAGTTTGCTATGGCTGTACTGTGATGCAAACTTATAAATCAGCCTCCAGCTTTAGGCAACTACGAGCAATACAACTGGTGAGATATTGCACTTATATACACCATGGGTCCATAAAGTCATAGGTTCTTACTAAGCTTATAGCCAAAGTGACCATTGAGAAGCTCAGTCACATCACCCATACAAATGGGAGACTAACAGTGCATACCTCTCAACCTCTTAGAGAAAGAAATCTGGACAAAGCCATAAGTAAAATTGGGATAAAGGCCCAAAAATACTGACATTTTTTAAATATTGCTCCTACAAACTTAGAAAGTTGATAGAATAACAGGTTTTACATTAGCATGAATTTTCTGAAGGGTATGAATTCTGAACCTCAAATGTTTGTCTTTATTTTTTGGCTTCAGTTTTTAATGAGTTGCCACTAACTTGCCAGAAAAAGAAACTTTAATGAAAAATGGACCAAAGATATGAGGCAAAAATCTGGACATTCTGCAAAAAAAAATTACAGTTAAAAAGAATGTAACAATGTCCCCCATTAAATAGATTTTCCCCAGGTGAAAATTATGATCCTCCCTCCAGTCATCCAAACTGGTTTTAAAGGTTGCAATCTAAGCACTGTGCCTGGTATGTAAGCGACGGCTATTCCAGAAATAGGGCACTCATTGCTTTGGGTGTCTGTCATGCCATCTGGTGGTTGTAATTTGAAAGTGTAAGTTTTGGTCTTTTGATATGGGTTTACTTTACTACTTGTTCTATTTAGGTGAGGGACTTGAATGAGTATTGAGTAATTCATAGTACTAAAAGCTAAGCAAAGATTACCCCTTGACAGTCTATATGACACTAAGTAGAGGGGCAGGGATTTTAGTCTCTTAGAGTAGCTAAGACTACTGAGACCTGAGATTTTTTGGTGAGGAAATGTTGAGGTCTGCTATGTTTTTTTTAGTTTTTAACCTACTTCTGTCCACAATATATGCTATATTAATGCAGTATATATATATCAATGTCATCTTGGTGAGACTTTGTAAAAAAAACAGACTCCACCTTGTGAAGGTACTCACCAAAACTTGAGGATGAAATCAGTTTCATCAATATTACTCTCTTTTGTTTGCTGAGTTATCATCTCTCCATTTGGACCCCTATATCTTGCTATATGACACTCTTCATATCCCCAGATGACCATGAAAGATTCATAAATATTCTTTCTGAAATACCTGTAATGAGGAATACTTTCATGATGGGTAATTTCATTTATCTGTTTATAAAATGGAACACCTGTACTGAGAAAGTTGAGTTTGTACAGAGACCAGGATTTAATAAATGATAACATTTAGAAAAAAAATCATAAACCAGATTACTAGATGTGAAACATTCTAGACATTGTACTTATCAAGACAGCTCCCACAAGTGCCACTCTTATAGTATCTCCATCCCTGGCTAAATCCTACAACAAACTAGTGACATTCGCATCCTACAATAAACTAGTGACATGCGCCTTTAATGTCTTACCAAGCTCCCCACAGTACAAAGCTGAATATGAATTTAAGGACATTGAATAAAAAAACCTACTCAAAAATCTATGATGACGTCTCAAAATTTACATATAATATCCTCACCCCATTGTAGCTTTGGCTGCTACTTATGCAATGGAGTTTTGATCCCACATGACAAAGTGCATAGATCTGGCATTACTAATATAATGAGTAATTCAGAAAAAAACAACCTGGTGGTTCACCAGTATAAATACTTCTATAGAAATATGCCAAACAAATTTCTAAAATCTTATAAAAAATCTAAATCTACCTACACTGAAGACTATCAAAAGATTCAGCAAAGGACTTAAAGTTATTTTCAGAAAGGGTAAAGCTGAATACAAAGACAAACTAACATATGAAGCCAACAATCATTTTAATTCAGCTTACATTACATCAGAAAATTAAGAAACAATGCCCAGCAGTGTTTTGAATTAATCCAAAATGGCATCATTCACTCTGGCCTGAAAAACACAACTAATATACTTGAAGATATGTTTAGTGCCAATTTTACTATTGAAACTTTTGTCAAAATTCTACTGATCTCTGAATCCTTTATATCCCCTAAAATCATAAGGGAAATATGTTAACTATATTCTCAAAAAGCAAAAATACCACTTTTGTGGGTCCAGACAACCTAATTGAATGCCTAATGAATAGAACTAAGCCTGTCCTCGTGTAACTTCTCCTGAACTTTTTTACCTTAGGTTTAGTCACAGGATATGTCATGAAATATGGAGAACTGTTATTGTGATGCCCCTTAATGAGGAGGGGCAACCTCAGAAACTGGGAACTTTAGACCATTTGCCAGTCAAATATGCAAGGCCATGAAATACATCATATCTAACTTCATAAACTATGGTATGAAAAATCTCATACACTGGATTCTCTCAATTTCATTTTGTTAAAGGGACAACATGTCTACTTAAGCTAGTAAACTTCATCAATAAGGTCACAGAGGCTCTGGATAGTAAACACTTTAGTCCACACAGTTTATCCAGATTTAGCCAAGACATTTAACACTATCCACCATACTAGTATTGTGAATATTCTAAGATGCATGGATGTAGATCCTTATGTGGTAAGATGGATCGTAAATTGTTTGAAAGATGGAACACACATAATTAAAGTGGCAGTTGTCTCCTCAATATGAAAGTAGCTAGCAGTGTACCTTGGGGCTTGGAATTGGGGTCCTTTATTTTTAGACATATACTTCTCCAACCTCCAACCTGTAATCCTAGAGCTATGGGTAATGAACTTTACCAATGATTGCATGTTAAGTGTTACTATCAAATCACCCCTTTGATATGGTATCACTAGAACAATAACTAATCCTTACCCACCAATGGTATGCTGAGAAAGGGCTAAAATTAAATGCAAAAAAATCAACATTGTCACACTGGGTAAAAAATAATCATCTTCCACTTACAGTATAGCTAGCACCCAGCTACAAACTAATATGGTAGTTAGTAAACGTGACACCTTGGTCTAAAACTTCCCCTCCTTTGTCCATCATGTAGCATCAATGGTCAGGAAATGCTTGTATTCAGAACAATTGATATCTAAATACATCTCATCTAGGTTGAAATAAATTATAATTCCTTTGTACTTTGCTCTGATTAGACAAGTTATAAAGTACAATGTAGTATGTGTAAGATTATGCTCAACAAGATATTAAGGATGAAAGTAACTTTGCTACAAATATGCAACATAAATAAGGAATAAAATAAAGCTTGCTTAAATGTAGAAATAGAGTTTAGTAATATGTGATTAGCATCCATACTAAATGACTGTGGCTTAAAAAAATAAGGAACTTGTTATGAGTGTATTACACACACATCAAGAAAGCTGACTTCTTACAGACATGACAAGAATGTAATTTGCTTTCTTTAAAGAACTGACAACAGGACATGTTTTTCTAAGAAAGTTTAAAAATATGCTTTTCTAATCCACAAGGTGTTTCCCTGAAGAGAGTTTACTTATCGGCATTTGCACAAGAACAGATGTGTCAGCATTTGCGTCATCAAGGCAGTATCTTTCCAAAACCAAGAGGGTGTGTGTTTAACTAAAAGTATATATAAAGTCTGTATTAAATCCAGTTATGTTAGGGGTACTGGTAGGGACACATTGTGTCCTGAGGTAAATGTTATATCTCTCACATCATCTGTACTATATGAGAAGTAAAGTAGAACATTTTCTGAAGCTGTAACAGAAGTACGTGTGGTTTATTATAAAAGTTATTGGTTACTGCTCTTAAAGACAGGTGCTGCAAAGTATATTCTCTCATCAGTGTATATTCTGCAAGTTTCTGTATGCAACAGACTGTGAATGCAACTATAACCAGACTTTGATTTCAGCAGAATCCAGCCAGCAAGACTGAGTGTCTTAAGAAGACTTCAAATCCATCACAGTAAGCATCAGAGTAACAGCACAGTGCTTTTAGCACCATAAAATTAATTTTTCAATAGCAAGCTAGCCTGCATTTGAACCTAAAATCTGCATTTGAACACAGAGAGAGTGATGGTAAGCCCTGCAGAGGATTACTTCAGTCAAATTGCAGTAACTAACAGTTGTATGCATGTGTAAATCCTAAACAGAAGTATTCCAGTTTATGCAGCTTGCAGTAGTAAAGTTTTTTAGACGTCTACATCCGGAGTGAGACTGAAGTTCACGTTGCAGCGCCATAAATTCTCCAAGAAAAGGTGGACATCTACTTACACAGCAGTCCGCTGCCTGTTCTGCTTCACCAGCTTCTCAAGTGACTTTGAACAATTTTCAGCCATCAGCAACAACAGCCTGATCACCTGTTTTCTTGCTAACTGGTAAGACTTTTTTCTGCTTCAGATTTTTTAGTATGGATGCTATTAGGCAGTTTACATATTATTAGACAGTTTCGATATTAGACATTTTGGATGTTATTAGACAGTATGGATATTTTCAGACATAATTCAAGCAAATGTAAACCAAGCTTTAGTAAATTGCAATGTTGGTATACACAGCACATTAGTAAATGTAAAACCTTATTAGGGCAGTTTGATAGTAAGGCATTATGCAAATGTATTACAATATTTGACAGGTATCTCAAAGAAAACCATGTGGGGTATGACAAATGTTGATTGTGTGATTCAGATGTTAAACAGTTATGTTCTGTCACCACATGTGAGTCAAATCAGTTACTGACAGGACGTCTAGTATATTTTGTTACAAAAGAATATAATAAACTTCTAAGAGACAGACACAATGAGTTCAGGAAGCTTAGACAAGTTATACAAACATTTTTTCAAAAGTGCATAGGAATTTCAGATTCAGCAGAACAGGTTCATGAGACATATCAGGCAGACCATGAGGAAACTCTTCAACAGCAGTTGCAAGATGAAGAAAATAAATTAGCTAAACTGACAGAGACTGACTTCCTACATACATTGGGAAAGAGCAGGAAAGTACAGCTGATCTGTACAAAAATATTTTATAATATGTTTGTGTTTTGAAAATGGTTAAGCATACATGGTAGGATGGTAAAATACAAATCATTCTCAAATGTTTACAAACTTCCATTCAGTTAAAGCAAGATATTTATCAGTACTACAGTAAAGTATTGCATATGACTGCCATTCTCATAGCATAGTCAAAAGGTAAACAAAACAGTTCTAGTGTATAAAAATAAATAAAAATAGTTAATAAGAGTAAAGATTTAAAGTCACAACACTGACATGCTTGTATAAAGATTTAAAGTCACAAGACTGATATGCATGTATTTTCTTTTTATACAATGCACAAGAATAACAGGCAGAGAACAGCAAATATAAATAATGTAAATATAAACATGTCTTAGTTAAGCTAATATCTATTTATTTTTTTTACATTTTTTTATAATTGTATAGTAACACCACACCAAACAGTTAAAATTCTGAATTTTAAAAAGAAATAAAATCACGGATGGTATTAGTCAAACAGTCTTTGTAAAATGAATGTCAGAACAGTTAAATAAATAAAGAAAATATACTGAAATCAAAAGTTAAAAAATATGTAATCTAATTGTAAAATAATGTTTAGTTTGCATAGTTATGCAAATCACAAATATAATACGAAGTGTTTTAGAACTGCATTTTACTAACAGATGATTAAAAGAAAAATGCTAAAAGGGTTAACTGAAATGTGAGCTCAGACCTTCCTAGACTGGAAGAATAGTTACAGGAAATGTTGAACAGATAAGATAAGAAACAAGACTGATTGCCAAACAAGTGGCTTGAGTTTTTCTAAAAACCTATTGTTATTAAAACACAATTATTAAAATGTTCACATGCAACATTATTTGGTTGTTGTTGTTGTTGCGTCTTTTGGCTTATCCCGGTTAGGGGTCACCACAGCGGAACTCCGGTCCGCTAATGTTTGGTAGTGAATTTTTATGTGCCGAGTTACCAGCCCTGACGTACAACCTTCAACGAAGGCACGCCCATTCACGCATGCCTCCACACAGAAGATGGTCTAGCTGAGAATTAAACACAACAACGTCTTGCTGTGAGGCGACAATGCTACCGCAGCACCACTGCAACATTATTTGGTAATTGTAATAAAATATCACAATTCTGCATAAATGTTAAAAGTAAAAAAACTCAGTTACATCAATTATAGCCAACAGATGGGTTATAGTATACATACAGTTCAAATCAATTATACAGGAGGGTACAAATAACTACTATTAGAAATAGACAGCAAAGGCAACAGAAAAAAACATGATCAAATCAGACAAAGGTCTATAGATTAATAACCTAATAAAGCAAATGTATAAGCAAAGTTTTGGGCTGACATACATTATAAAGCAAATAAATAATAGTGCAATACTACAGGAGGAGGGGTAATTTCTCAGTTTTACACTGACTGTGTGAGCAGTATTGCAAAAGGGTATAAAATAAAGCTACAGGAAAAAATATCTCATCCTTCTTGACAATACTCTTTCAGGGGAAAGTAAGTAGCCTGTTTAAGAGCCTATTTCTAAACAGAGAAGAAACTGGCATTTATGACTAATTTTACTTAAATGCTGTGATAACTTAATCCTATACAACTTCTTTTGTACTATTCTTGATGACAAGTAGCAGTATGTGAGCAAAAATGATACCACAGAGGAACTTGATTATTCTTTGCATCTGATTTAGGTTTTACTTGCTGGTTTATATGAATGATGTGCATTTAAAGAGAAAACCTAGCATGGGATTTAGTTTTTATCTTTAGTTATGCGGTTCGGTCATAGTTATAGTAGTGAACCAGGAGGACTGGACCGTGGGATATTTTTGTTGGAAAAGGAAAAAAATGCATTTAGCAAATCCTAAAGAAAACCTTACACAGTTTCACAGGTGTTTCACAATATAAAACATATTAACAGCTAGATGTCTAGGACAAACAGATACAGAGTTCAGTACTCTTAATAAAATGCAGCTCATCTGACATGTCCTCTGTCCATCCCCAGGGCCCTTACAGAGGCTAATCCTACTACACTTTCATGCTGTGTAAGCTTCTCAGTCTTCTCTTTGCCCCTGATTCTTAAGAACTATGCATCTGAATCAGCTTATTGAATCCAGATGTGATCAGAAGGCTAAGTGAGTGTCAGATTCCTGATTCAGGCACTTTGCAGAGTCAGTGGATTCAGGACGTTATTAGAGATTGTAAAAAAGAAAAAAATAGCTAATTTCATCTGATTTTAACAGCTTATTTCTACTTCAACTACTTTGTACATTTTGCTTGACACTTATCTGGCTGTTGTGTAAAATTTCTGTATGCCACTGTTGTGCTGTGCCATGAATTTTATTTTATTGATTAGGAAGTGCATAGAAGGCACATAGTGTGATTGTTGTGCCAATGAAAGAAATTTTTTTTCGATAAAATAAAATAAAACATTTTGGCAACAATATTGCTATATCACATTATGTATTTTATAAATATGTATTTAAATGTATTTATTTGAAAATATATTGTAGCTATCCCTTTACATGTGCATGTCAAAGGCTCAGCTTATGAATATTCTAACTGTTACACTATGCCTTAACATTCTTACTGTCAAGTTGTCTCAGGTCCTGGCTAAAAAGGGACCTTGAACCAGTACATTTTCCTGGCTAACACACTGAAAATAATTAATTCATTAATTAAGTAATTAATTAATTCATTCATTCATTAAGAAGTTAGCAACCTCTAGCAAATGTACCAAGTAACAGCATCTGAATGTATTTTACTTGGAGGGTCAACAGGAGTAATAGCTTGGAAATTTACATCTCACAATATCCACAGCTTTCTGTCAGAACAACTAATAGACCTGTACCTTTCAACCTGAATAGCTCAGTATCAACCCTCAAGGACTGGATAACTGGTGGTCATATGTCAGGCCTGTTACCAGTGCTGCTGCCAAAGTCATCTTATATCTGGACATCATAATGTTGTCCAATCACAGTGAATGGTGAAAAACAACAATTTTCACATTTATAGACTACACGCATCCTAGTTCTCCAGTTTGGTCTACAACTGACTCAACTACAGTTCAAACAGAAAAACAGTGAATTTTGAAGCATGCTGTTATACTTTTCAAGCATTTTACAGGTGGACTTTACCTGCTAAATCCCAAAATGGGGAAGCTGCATTACACACACACACACACACACACACACACACACACACACACACACACACACACACACACACACACACACACACACACACACACACACACACACACACACACACACACACACACACACACACACACACACACACACACACACACACACACACACACACACACACACACACACACACACACACACACACACACACACACACACACACACACACACACACCTTCTACTTATATAGGCAAATTTTAAGATTGCTATACTTTGGAAAAGGGGTCTACACTGAGCTAATCAATCCTAGGATTTAGTATATACTCCCCTTTATCTCACTTGCATTTCCACCATTTCGATGCTCACATTTATGTTCCGTGGAATTAAATTAGCACCTGTCTTAGTCCTCTATCTGAAACCTGTGCAGAGAGCATCCACTCCTTAGCCAAGACTATAGCTTAAAATGTTATCTGCTTATCACACTTGATTGATCTGGCAGCATTCATAACAGTGTATTAACCTGGTCAGTGCTCTTTTACAATCATACGGATAAGGAGCTGATGGTCCTGCAGCATTTGTACTAGTATATTAACCCGATCATTGTCCTTTTACAATGATATGGATAAGGAGTTGAGGTTTGGGCAGCATTTGTAGCAGTGTATTAACCTGGTTACTGCCCTTTCACAATGATATGGCTAAGGAGTTGATGTCATGGCAGCATTTGTAGCAGTTTGTTAACCCAATCACTGCCTGCTTACAATGATTGGTTAAGGAGCTGATGTTCTAGCAGCATTTGTAACAGTGTGTTAACTCAGTCACTGCTCTTTTACAGTGATTTAGTTAAGGAATTGATGTTCTTGCAGAATTTGTAGCAGTGTACTAACCCAATCACAGCCCGTTTACAATAACACAGTTAAGCAGTTGATGCTCTGGCAACATTCATAGCGCTATATTAACCCGATCACTGCCATTTTACAATCATATAGCTAAGGAATTGGTATAATTGCAGAATTTGTAGCAGTGTATTAACCTGATCACAGCCCTTTTACAATGATATGGATAAGGAATTGATGTAAAGACCCTACTTGATGCAATTTCCTCCACAGTCCTCTTCTCTCATCAAGCCACTGCCTCTATTTCCTTCATCCTAGACTCTTCTGTTTGTAAATTTTCTACTTCTGTTTCAGAAATCAATGCAATTATCTTCTTAAACACGTTTTACTGCATCAGACGACTCTCGCCTATATCTTTCTTTCTCTTACCCTGCCCCCTCCCCACTATTTCCTGGACTTGATTATATGCTATAAGTAGGACTTGCCTATCCTCTAGTCCTTCTTTTCCTCTTTCTCTTATTCCGCACCATACAACCATACTCAGCTACATGTTATAAGTTTATTAATTGCACCTTTTTAAAAATGTTTAAGACAAATAATATTCTCATTATATGATTTTGTTTATATCTGTATTTTCACTTTTGTTTATATCTGTAATTCACTTTTGTAACTAATTGCAATCATTGCAACTGGAACTTTTCTCCTCGGGTATCTGCTGAAAAAGGGCGCCAGCCCAGCCAGACCAACTTGGTTAACAAATGGCAAATACATAAATAAATAAATACATAAATAAATAAATAAATAAATAAATAAATAAATAAATGTTCTGGCAGCATTCATAGCATGGAATTGATCCTGTCACCACCCTTTTAGCAATAATATGGTTAAGGAGCTGATGTTCTGGCAGCATTCATAGCAGTATATTAACCCAGTCACTGCCCTTTTACAATGATATGGTTAGGGAGTGGATGTTTTGGTAGCATTCATAGCAGTGTATTAACCCAGTCACCCAGTATGTGATGTGATCACAGTTGACATACCTATTTTAGCTGTATTTTGTAACACTTTATTAACAGTACTTTACAAATGCATGTCACAGTCACAAACACACATTTGAATACTAACTAAAATTAATTGGATATTTGTTTATTTCAATTGGTTAAAAGTAAGCTTTTCCAACTAAGATAAAAGTAAATTTACAGGGTACAGCCTGGGGAAACAATTCTACAACAGAAACCTAAGGCCAGTTATCCTAAATTCCATGTCTGAGAAAGATATGCAGAAATGGGAACAATATGAAATGAAAACTCACGCAGACATGCAAAACAAAGAAACTGCAAGTAAAACTACCTGTCACAGCTGCATGCACTCTACAAAACTACCATTTCATCTGAGTGCAAGAAAGCAACACTAGACAAAGAATGTCGAAAATTACAAGTTTGACAAAAAATTGCCAAACAACATATCAAATGGAAAAAGAACCATTGTGGGAATTGCATTATCCACTCTGCCCCTAAGAAAATATTGCAATACTGAGGAGTCCTGTTTTTGGCTAGTTAAAAATCCACTTCAAAAATTGAGTTTAGTCAGCTGTTATGGCACACCTTAGATGATTTCTTTCATTTCATTATAAAATGTATTATTTACAAATAATGCTATCCAGTTCAGAGAGTGGAAGAATAATTGCTGATTAGGTGACCCATATTCTACCACCTGAGAAAGAATGTTTAAAATAGACAAAGGTGCATTAATGCAAAACAAATCATTAGAAAATACAGTGAAATAAGTAATAAGAATATATATTCAGTTTCTGGTGGTATCCACTGTGATCTTCCCTTTGGGAGACATAATCACAGTAAGGAAGTCTTGTGTATTCTCTGCCTCCGTTCTTTGGAAGTTAATAAATTATGGCTGATTTAGCTATAGATTTTCAGTAGTCATGTTTTCTCTAGACCAGGCAAGAAGTCTCCTGCTTGGCAGTTATAGCAGTGTCACTCAGAGGGGTACTAGGTGTGTACAAATTATACACACAACTTATGACACACTATACAAAAAAATAAGTGATTTGATTCTTCCTCTCGGCCTGCTGCTGGATGAGTTGTTGAATTCATTTTGTACTCTCTCCTTTCATTTTCAGCTTTAGATAATAAATAAGCTACATGAGAACATATAATTCAGGAAGCGTGTTCTACTAATTGTAGCAATGCCCAAATTACAACTTTAAAGGTTGTACTGCAGCAGTATATATAATAGATATAGTATATAACTAGAGCACCAGTGGTCATGTTATGCACTTTGCCTGAAATCTGTTATCAAGAACTACAATGCTTCAAAATTTAAACAGAACAAACACAGGATACAACTTTGTGTTACTCTCATTTGCAGGAGACATGTCCATAATTTTATAACAAGGTAGAAAATGCAATTGTTATAACATTATATGATGAGTACTATATCTCTTAAGGACACACACCTTGATCTTTCAAGTATGAAATAAAGAAGTGCCTTATTTACATGCAAGAAATGTCATGAAACAAGATGGCATCTAATTGCCTAAAATAATTTCTGTAGTCTCCAGGTAAAAGTGAGAGTACCATCCAGCAGACAAGGTTTAACGTAGCGACCAGGTGAAACCTGTAGTACAGATTTGAACAAGGGTTTTTTAAATGGGAAGCCCTTGTGGATTTAGTTTATAATTGCATGGTTTGAGGAATTCTGTTGTCATTAAAATGATTTTTCTTTATGGTGAGGTTTGTGTGCTTCACTGTCAATGGTATGAACTTATCATTTCTGCAAGTGAGGCAGAGTTTATGTTTGTCAGCACAGTACAGATATGACTGTTTCCCATAACTTCTTATATATTGTGTAACTCTGAATGTGTCACTTAACTAGAGAATAGTTCCAAAATCACATCAAATACCCATGCTTACTGAGCCATACACATGAATAAAGAGAGAGAGAGAAAGAAAGAAAAATCTTTGAAGATCCCTTTCAGACTTTGCATACTAAATCTATATATTGTTGTTGTTTCTTTCGGCTTTTCCCGGATAGGAGTCACCACAGCAGAACTCCGGTCCGCTAATGATTGGCAGTAGATTTTCACGGTGCCGAGTTGCCAGCTCGAAGCCCAACCTTCAATGAAGGCACACCCATTCACGCATGTCTTTCGGAATGCCACTCGACCCGCGGGGAGGACATGCAGACTCCACACAGAAGGCACTCCCCGCACACTAGATGAGAATTGTACTGCTGAGAGGCAACAACGCTACCACTGCACCACTGCAGATTACATACTTCTTTTTATAATTTCTTACAATAGCCAGTCCGTGACTTCACTGTCAGATAATTTACAAGCTATTCTGCCATACTAAATCTGCATATTAAAATCTATAATTTCTTACAATAGCCAGTCCATGACTTCACTGTCAGATAATTTACAAGCTATTCTGCCATCAATTCTCTTTCATAGTAAGGTCTATTCCCATAACTGGGTAGAATGTGCTGGATATATTATCATTACCCTCAGTGCCCATCTCTACCTGTCAAATTTTAAGCATATGGGCACCTTTTTTCTTTTTAACTTAACAGCTCAAGACATCATATTTTAAACATTTTGTTTATTTACTCTGACTGGTCTGTAATAGACTCTGTGGGATCTGAGATTGGAGTTTTAATGCCTGGCGGGATTTCCCACTATTATGAAGAGCAGCTGTCTTCTGTAGGACTCAATACACTGTCTTCATTGATAATGCAGGAAAACTTCATCTGCAGGAATACATTTTAAGTTTATTGGTACAACTGTTTAAATATGTATGTGCTCTCTTCCCAGTAAGATGCATGTGACTGATATTTCTCATTTTATTTTAAATGTACACAGTGGAAAAAGGGGCCACTTGCTTGCACTGCAAATGAGATGTACAGTGCAATGAATTTAGTCTGTGTAACACATTTTACTGATTTTGTATGAGGCGTTGTAACTCATCTCACTGAAATGAGAATTAGCTAGAATGAGTACAGTGCAAATCTAAATATTTAAGGCAGCTTTAGCTCTAAACCCCCAAGGTTGTGGGCTTCACCACTAAACATCTAAACATATTGTAAACTGCTTCCAAGGTCACACTAAAATAGGACAAAGGAGCTGAATCTCAGTGAAATCACTCGATGAGTTTAGTTTCTGAGAACATGAATGGTTTTCATTTTACCTACATTACATGCATATAATTTAAAAAAGCATAGATCATATGTTTATTGTATTTATGTTGACCTGAGCTACCTGTACTATATAAAGTATGTGCCAAGTTTAAAATATGTTTCCGAAGGTAAAAGGTGCCCTAGTACTCACATGTATATATGCTTATCAAGACATTAAAATAGTATTGAACATCACTACAAACTTTTCTTGTGCAATAACACTAATTCAGTGTCACTCAGCACAGCTGACCTATATTTCCTCTGTGTTGTAACTAAATGAACAAATGTAAATATGTACCTGTGCAAATGGTCAAGTTTGGCAGGGGTTTTCAGCACCACATTGTGAGTCATATCATGAATGCATAGACAGCCTGTGTGCCCATTCACTTTTTATTATAATATGTGTTTCATCAGTGCTGGATTGCACAGAGTATTCTAAATGCATAACTGTGTTATAATACTCACCTGTCTTAGAAAGCCATGGCTATTGACAGTTACTGTTTATAAGGAACAGGAAGGACAAACTGGTAATTATATAATACTGTATTTAAGATACAATCTAGACCATACAAAAATCAAAGAGTGGAGAAATGACAAGAATACTGTTGGTTACTTCAGAGGCACGAACATGTAGTTCTGTGCATACGTCTGGCATAGATACCCTACATGTCACACAAAGCAGGTGATAAGCAGTAGTCAGAGGGACTACACAGAATGGGTTGGAACTGTTTTTGTGAAAAGTTCAGAATTATTTCATTATCAAATGCCGGAGGCAGTATCTTCAATAATGCTTGAAAACAGTTTATTGAAATTGTTGGTCTTTAAGCTTCCAAGGGAGAGGAACTTACCGGCTCTCTTTTTAACAAACAGAAACAATGAGATGAAATGCCAAGAATTTTAGTCTTTCTAAGAGCAGATTAGAACAACCGTGAATAATATGAGAAAAGTGGCAGTGGGGATGGAGAAAAGGCCTGTTAATAAAGTTAGGCATGCAGAGAATCACAGATCTCTACGGGAACAAAATAAGCAAAACCAAACAGAAAGTCTAGTATAGGTTAATAAAGAGAAAGTTCACAGAGATCAAAGAGACTTTATTTTATGAAGTGTAAGGAACAACTATTTGAAACCAAACTTTATTATAAGGTTAAAGTGAAACTGAGATTAAGAGCAATATATTGGCTACAGGATTAGGTATGCAATTTTTTCAGGTTTTCTTTGCAAAGTAGAAAAGTGCTTACTTTAGTACATAAATGAAAGAAGGAACTCAAGTAAAAGGTATTATTCAATAGCAAAGACAGCAGATGTATGGAGGCTAACTGCATCAAGTGCAAATTCCAATAATAAATCATTTTCTTTGGTGCCTAAAAAAGTGTAAGACTGTAAAACAGTAACAACAAATAAATTTATTGTGTGATGAGAGATACATTTTCATAATTCCTCTGCTGTAACAAAAATGTTTAACAAGCTAATATTAATAAAATGTGCTAAGGCACAAAATAAATTGTATGCTCATTCAGAAAGCAGAACAACTTTAATGAAAGCGTTACCAACATCTAGCTGAGAGACTAAAAATAACATATCAAGGCACAAGCAATCGAATGCCTGTTAATTTGATCAGTGTCAACTGTAAAGATGAAAATGAAAAGAAAAAATTTCACTCATCTCGTCTCTTCCTTTTCACTCTCCCAGCAACTCACACAAGCATAAAACATTTCCTAAAGTATCCAGCTTGCAATTCTTTATTAATGTTGCGCTCTACAGCATATAATTTGCCCCAAAAGGAATGCAGTACCCCTTTAACTAACTATTTGAAATATAAAAATATAAGTTAGCACCATTCTCTTACCTGTCTTTCATTCCAAGTAAATATTAATAGGAAAAACTGTGGTCCATTTTCAAAACTATATTCCAACCAATGATTCAGTAGAACACAACTGCATACTCATCAGCCCAGTCCATAACAGTATGAATTGGCCTGTAACACCCTCAAGAAATCTGCTAGAACCTCTGAGCTTTTCCATTTGCAATCTCTCAGTCAGCAGTCTAATGCCATAATAATCCTTATTAAACTTCACTCAGCATTCATCTCCTGCCTCTTTATTATTATATGCACTTACAACATTTAGAATGCATAAACTTTTTCAATAAATCTTATCAATCACAGTAATTCCTGTGCATGATAATATACTCAGACTTGAGATCTGTTGTGTACTACAACAACCAGTCTAAAAGCACTTTTACTCAGTGCCAGGCCTAGTAACTTAGTCTTCCAAAAATATTTTGTCATTACAAAGGTGAATAAGTCAATTATAGACCCCCGTGACCAACTGTGGCAGCAGGTGGTTCCAAGCCAGGACTATTTGCTAAATATGTAGATGATAAATTTAAGAGTTTCTTTACTGACAAGAGACATGTTTTGATTGATTCACAGCACTTACTGAGAGGTCTGGGTGAGTGCAAGTATGATAAAGATGTTGCATTTTTAAGCACCAATGTGAATGATCTGTTTCTGGTAATCCCTCCTGACTTCGGTAACAAGTGGCTTGAGGAGGCTTTAACAATCTGAACCACCATCTCTAGTAAAGAATTTAAGAGTGTTTCAGGTTTTACGAAAATGGTCTTACAGAATAATTTTGTGTATTTTGAGGGAGAATATTATAGGCAAACCACAGGTGTGGCAATGGGGTCTGTGTCTACACCAGTGTTTGCCAGTATTGTACTGTGGTGGTGGGAGACACATTTTACCTCTAGGTATTGTGAATCTATACATAAAAACATTTGGCTCTTGGATGACATTTTAATTTTGTGGAAGGGGGACAAGTAAATATTATTCATTTTATTGATTATATTAATGGCACTACCTCTTTTTTGTCCTTTACTTATAATGTGGACGCGGATAGTGTTACTTACTTAAATGCTACTACTTATAAGAACAAAGATGACAAAAGATATGAATCTAAGAGTTTTAGGAAAAAAACTTACTCTAATAGTTATCTTTATTAACTGAGTCAGTACCCACTGTGACAAAAAAAGAACTTGGTGAAGGCACAAATGATGAGGGTATCCCATCTTGCAACGGATTACATTATTTTTGGGAATTAATTGGATGCCCTCAAGGATATTTTTTGGATAGAAAATATTCCCCTTCCATTATCAATACTTTGGCTGACTATGTTTTGTGTAAGAGGTATAAACTTTATTAGATGATTCTGTGGTTTTCTAATCTGGTTAGCTCCAGTAATCGAACAGTAAATGACAGGAGTCAGTCTGTGGTGTTATTATATGACAACGATATTGTCCAAGTTTGAAATATTTTAGAGAGGAACTGAAAGACTATTTTTACATCTTTAATTTAACACCAAAGTTGGGGGTTGTCCCTAGAACTGTGTATAAGAAAGGCACAAATTTAAAACCATACTTCAAAGGTAGTAAAAAGGGTATTTTAAAGAAATGTATTCAGGAAAATGGAATGAGGAAAGGTGGGTCATGTACCCAATGTATGTACATTAATAATATTGTTAACATTACAATGGGAAACTTCCCAAGGGTTCTAAGTACCATTGGTAGTTATGATTGTAAGACTAAAGGGGTGTTGTGTGTAGCTGCTTGTGTATCCTGCTCTGCTTTCTATGTTGGAAAAACTGAATAAACAGCTTAGGAATAGGGTATATCAACACCTTTATTCTATTAGAAAGAGAGATCTTACAAATGCTTTATATAAGCATGCTTTGTCATGCCATAATTATAACAAATATGTATTTCATATCTTGGAGAATATTACACCTGATGAAAAAGGGGAAACTGGTCCTCCTACCTGGAGTACACGGTATTATACTGGCAACTTTTATTAGACACAACTGAAATGCCAGGGATTGATGACAAGGTGTCTACAACTAGCACAATAGCATAGAGGGCTGACAAATTGTGATTTTTATAAAATGCGTTTTAAATAGGTGAACTTGGTTTTGAAGAATGTTTACAAGAGTATTTTATTTTTATTTTTACTTAGTAGGTTTGTGTGATGTATTTATAGATTTTAAAATAATCTTAAATATTACTGTTTTTAAATATACATGTTTCTATTGGTTTGACATCATTGGTAGGGTATTGTATGAATAATGAATTGTTTTTTTAATTAGCTGGTTTTATAGTAATTTGATTGAAAGATGACCTGTATATAAGGTTTGTTTTTGTAGTTCTTGAGTTATACAACAAAGTTCCATATTAATAATCCAAATAACAATGAGTATCACAGGAAAATGTACGCTCCTGAGCAGAAAGCACATAAATAAAATCATAAAAAATAAAGGAAACTGCTCAGGTGCAAAACCATGCAGAAAATAGCAAGCAGCATACAATGAGTCTCTTCAGACCAAATTCATATAAATCACACCAAACAGCATACGACAAGTCTCTTCAGACCAGGAATATAAGAATAATCAAATCCAATGAAGCAAAATGCTGTTAACTTCTTTAAAACCAAATCCTTTATTAGCAGATATCTGGTAAGCGCTTTCGCCAAAGTGGCTTCTTCAACAGCAGTTAACTCATTGTATGCTGCTTGCTATTTTCTGCATGGTTTTGCACCTGAGCAGTTTCCTTTATTTTTTATAAAGTTCCATATTAATTTGGAATGAAAGCTCTTATCTATTTCATTAAAATATTTTCCTGTTGGCAATTCATTTGGGTTCACATTTTTGTGTTTTGGTTATTTTGTGTTGTGGACAGGAGCTGTATTGTTTTGCTTCCAAAAACGGTAATAACAAGACTTCCAGTATAGAGTGAGAGAAGTAAGTTGTTCTCTAGACCCATTCCAAAATAAGTTACAGAAAAAGAAAATATATACGGTGAAAGATATTAATGTCCTTACCATCTGCTGTTTTGCAGTTGTGTGATTGAAAGATAGTCAGACTTCATTTGGTGAATGAAGAAAAAAAATAGAAAAACAACAAAAAAACTAACACAGCTGATTCAGAGAAAAGTGAGGCAGGCACAACAATGAAAAGCATGAACAGAACACAGCAAAATCAAGAAATGACAGAGGTCATTTGCTGTTTTGTTAAAAATTTAATAAAAAGTTTTTTGCAAAAAAAAAAAAAAAAAAAAAAAGAAGAACTACAAATTAAGTTAAATGATGAGCACTTTGAAGTGAGGAAAATAAACTCCAAATTTCATGACTATACGAGTATTCAAGAATTGACAGAGGGAGTAAATGAACCTCCAATCTATTGCACGACATGATTCAGAGGAATAAGAATTAAAGGTAAGGATAGTGACTTTAGAGGTAAAACTGGAAATTGTCTTCACAGAACTTACCTATTAGAAGGGCAGATCCAGGAGGAAAAGACTCCATATATAGCATTCATGAAGGGTAAGAAGAAGGCAACTGTAGGGAATTCATTTTGAATAGGTTGGTGGAGTGGGTAAGATTGTCACGGAAGGAAGTTCAAATTAAGAGAGCTCATAGAAGAGCTGGACTCCTCTCAGAGAAAGGCAAAAATCATCTAAGACCTATATTGCACCCTTCAACACATATTTGGCTAAAGAAAATGTCTTGACAAGGCTCTGTTAGAGTGGACAGAGTATCAGATGTGGTGACTTCACCCTATCTCTCTGTCTATATCTCTAAGGAGCAAGTCATCACTGCCCTCTCAAAGACAAGATATACAGTCTCCATGGGACCTGATAAGATCCCAGGCTGCATCCTACATAAACTCAGGCAGGAACTTCCAGCACAATTAGGCACCCTATTCAACCAAATCCTGAGTACTGGCTTCATCCCAGCTGAGTGTAGGACAGCCACTGTCATCCATTTGCACAAAGGTGGAGTGTCCACTGATCCAGGAAATTATAGACCCATCAGCCTAACTAGCCTGATCTGCAAGGCCATGGAGGGGATTATAATGGACCTAATTAACAAGGGCATTGGCAACCTCCAGACACTCGATCCCACACAGTTTGGTTTCATCAAGGGGAGGTCATGCCTGTTAAATTTGGTCAACTTCTTTGAGACAGTCACCAAGGCCATGGACAAGGGGAAGATGGTGCACACTGCCTACCTTGACCTGGCCAAAGCCTTCAACACTATTCCCCACTTGGGTATAATAGATAAACTCTCTCAATTAGGCATCAATGCATATTTTACCAGATGGATAGCCAATTGGCTCACTGATTGAACCCACCTTTTCAAAATACAGAAGCCACCTGAAGCAGTAGATCCGTAACAAGCGGTGTACTCCAGGGATTGGTCTTAGGGCCTCTGCTGTTTGGGATATATTTTTCTGAGATGCAGCTCAAAACCAGTGTGCTATGGCTGACTAAGTTTGCAGATGACTGCAAGCTGGGTGCTGTCATCAATTCCTTTAGTGATGTGGACATCCTCCAAGAGGGTCTCACCCAAACAAATGACTGGTGCCAGAAACATGATCTCAAACTGAATGCAAAAAAATGCATCATCATGTATATATATATATATATATATATATATATATATATATCTTTTTTTTTTTATTTGGAATTCTGGGCTGAAATGAGAAAGCTTATTTCCAGTCCAGCAATGATGTAGGATTAAAGGGCTCAAATACAAGCTGATCTACTTAGCCACCATGAAAAAAAAATTCATACTACCATGGATATAATCATGCTGTAAGCTATAAAAAGCAATGAAGACTTTAGAAGATCCAGAGCACTGGCAGGTAGACTGACAGGACCTTTCAATGATGACAGAGGGGATCAATGCTGAGGAGCACACTGTGCCAATGGACAGTAATGAATGAGACAAAAAGCTTTCCTCCTCTTTCAAGAGCATAGAACTCTCAGAGACAAAGTTACTATTATCCAGTCCCCAAAACAGAATGCTGGGAGAGTGCTAACACTTAATTCAGCAGTGTCCAGTGGGTGCAGTTAATGAAGTCAAGGGATGTCTGAGCAAAAACACAATCGTAAAATTAAATCAGAGCAATGATAGTCAAAAAGTGCAAGAAGATCAACTGCTACAAAGAAAAGGGATTATACATTTATAAATACAATAATTATTGCCATGATAAGTTCATTAAGAGTAAGTAAGTAAGTACTTAGCACGTTGTAAATTTGTTCATAGACATAAAACAAATGGGAGGCGAACACATCTACACTGACAGGGTGAGTTTTTAAATAATTGCAGTCACCAATGCAGAAAAAAGAGCTGGGTAAGCCCTAACCAATCATAGCACAGGGGTGGAGTATAAAAGCATCTTATAGCACTCAGACTGAAGTTACATTTGATGACGTCTAGGAAGGGTAGAGGTGGCTTATCATGAATGAGTAATCTGTTACCTACTTTAACTTTAACTTAGTAGGAAAAAAATGACTTTCACTACAGTAGTTCTTTTCACTAATAGGTAATTGATGGCTGCAAAGTCAGTGAGGAATTAAAATAACATGATGAACTACAGGATTCCTTACCCATCAATTTGTATAAAGGGGCAGAAGAGTAGTATGCAAAGTACTGTGTGGAGAAGAGGAATACTATTATGGGATAGTAAAAAAGAGGAAACAAGTATGTTTAAAATTAAGAGAAAAGGTAGTAACAAGTTAGTAGCATCCGAGAGGCCCAATTTGGAAACCGAGCATGATAGAGTAACTAGAAAAATCCATTGTGTACAGGTGAGAAATGCAGATCATGTACAAAACAAGTGTATCAGGTATCAGACTAGACAAATAATAACAAGTCTAGTGAGAGTACAGGAACTTAAATACAATTGAAGGATTTCTAAATTATTAACAGGGGAAATGCAGATGAGATCAGAGAAATGCAAGAATAATAGATATATGCTTATCAGTAGGACAAAGAATCTAGGAAAATAGAGGGAGCACCTAAGGCAATGATGAATCACTTGGCAACTAGATATCTGAAGAAATAACTAGAAGTCTGAAGAAGTAAAGGAACTACGAAAGTCTGTGGGGTTGGGGGGACAGATGCCTCATCAATTTATAGAATTTTTCCTGTTGGCATTTAAAATGTTGAAAAGAGAATGGAGCATTGATTTCACGTCTAAGTGGGTTATACAGAAGAAATGCTGAGTTGTATATCGTTATGTTTTGTTTTGGCTTGAGGGAAGTAGAGCAGACATGCTTCAGCAAAAATGGTCATACATTAAGAGAAACTTAAAGTTGTAAAGCTACTGGGCTAAGGTTCAACTGCAGGGGGTACCCCAGAGGGAAAGACCTATCTTATCAATGAGTGTAAACTTGCTTACATGGAATGTTAACAGGATAACAAATCCAGTAAAGAGGGAAAGAATACTGTCCACTGTAAAGAGACAAGGGGTGAAAAACAGTAGCAGTGCAGGAGATACATCTAACAGAAGATGAGTATGGGAAGTTAGAAAGGAAAGGCTGTAGGGTGCTGGACAGTTCATCTTATAAAATAGCTACTGAAGGAATTGCCGCTCCAGTATCCATTTTTATCAATAGATCTTTATCAGAACACCAAGTTCCAACCATTTGGAAAACTTCCCACATTATTCCATTCAATAAAGGAGGCAATTCAACTGATCTGTCTAACTACTTATCAATTGTGATACTATCCCCTCTGTCTAAGATACTAGAGAGAAATGGCCATAAGCAAATCATGGACTACCTGTATACAAACAAACTACTAACCAAGAGTGGTTTCTGACCCAGAAATTGTAGTTTATTGGCTGTTTGGCAGTTTCTCCATCTCTTTCAACTTTCTGGTTTAAAAGCCCGCGTTTGCGCTTGTTTCTCACCTTTCCTGTAACTAGTCTAGTCAAGATACAGATTTGCTGTATCCAGGACTGTTTGTAAGCTTCTGAGCCCTCCAAGCCTTTCTGTGTTGGAGGGAAGCCTTCTAGCTAATCAGTGGGAGTGGTAAGCACTAGGTAGCCTATCTACCACAAGAGTGGTTTCTGGCCCAGAAATTGTAGTTTACTGGCTGTTTGGCAGTTTTTCCATCTCTTTCAACTTACTGGTTTAAAAGCCCGTGTTTGCGGTTGTTTGCCATCTTTCCTGTAACTAGTCTAGTCCAGATACATATTTGCTGTATCCAGGACTGTTTGTAAGCTTCTGAGCCCCCCAAGCCTTTCTGTGTTGGAGGGAAGCATTCTAGCTTATCAGTGGGAGTGATAAGCACTAGGTAGCCTATCTATCATAAGATCCAGGTACAGATTCTTAGTTTTAGTATTTGAATTTGCTTATTCATGCTCAGCACTTGTTCAGAACTTGTTGTTAGCACTAAATAAGCTACAAATTACCACAGCACTCAACCTTCCTCTTTATCTGGAGGAAAACAGTTTTTGTATTTACTTTCCTCACTTGCTTAGAGAAAAACAGCTCTTATACTCACTTTCCTCACTTGTCTAGAGGAAAGTAGTTTTTTTATTCAGGCATGTCCAAGGGTCAGCTCCCAGTGTTCTCTCCTGTCTATCTAATGAATCTGGGCTTCTTGGGGCAATGTAGCAATTGCCTCATGTACACATACAGCCCTCTCCTCCTACCACCCAACACTACAACCTGTGAGAGATGCACTTATCAAGCCAAACTGGAGGTAAAGCTCTCTCCAACCAAGACTGAACTTGACAGTCAAGAGGAGAAGGTAAACAATTGCACCACACCAAACTCATCACACAGTCCCACTAAACCTACACCACCAAAATCCACACATAGAAACACAAAAACATTTGTGGAGGCTCTGAATAATAATCTGCTCAAGCAACAGGGATCTCCAAAGCAGAAACGTAAGCAACCTCCACCCCCCCAACACAACCAAAATGACACATAGCCCACAGACTCAGTGTGCCACTCAACCACAGCCCATAAGGCAAAACAACGTACCCAACACACTAGTCATAGGTGACTCTATAGTCAGGCACACTGATGTCCCACTCACCAGGCTAAACAAGGAGAAGGTTACTGTCAGCTGCCTGTCGGGTACCAGGATCTGCCACATACCCACGCACTCAGGTCACTCCACAGCAAGTACAAATATGACTCTGTCATTGTCCGTGTTGGTGTGAATGACCTGAGACGTACCTCCCTGGACTACATGAAAAGAGACATGGAAGAGCTCTCAGATCTTGTAGCCCAGGCAGGTATGACTCTAGCCCTGAGTAGCATCCTGCCATCACCCAGAATGATACCACAGTACAAGGACAAAATGATTGACTTCAGCAATTGGCTAAGCTTCTGGTGTCATTCTAAGGGGATCTGGTATCTGTCTGCCTGGGACGACATGGTTGACAGACCATGATTCTTTGCCAGAGATGGCGTGTAACTGTCACCGCTGGGATTCTGGATACTGGCTAAGGATCTTGCTGCCCCTATAGTTCCTTTTTTAGGCAAGGTTCAAATGACAAATTCACCACCATAACAGGAACAGGCAAGCAAAAACTGAGGGTAATGCTACTCAGTGCTAGAAGTCTAAATCTCAAAATGCACTCCCTCGAGGCACTCCTTAAAATGGAGAACATTGATATATGTGTAGTTACTGAGACTTGTTTCAAGGCTCCAGAGAGCACCCCTGCATTACCATGCTATAACTCATGCCACACTGTTTGGCCACATAACCTGGACCGGAACACCAAAGGCGGAGGTGTGTCCATATTCATTAAGGATATCCACACCTCAGGCTAGTTGCTCAGCATAATGCATCTGAGGTTATCCAAGTGCAACTAACTCTGGGCAAAACTGCAATCCAAATTGTAGCTTGCTATAGATCCCCCTCCATGCCCCAGGATTCCCACTCCTCTTTTCTTGATATACTGGAAAATATTTGGGTTCAACCAAATACCCTAATAATGGGCGATTTCAACTACCCCACCATTAACTGGGAAAACTATTCATGTACCAACTCCTTTGCTCAACACTTTCTGGAATTCATAAATTCCAATGCCCTGGATCAACTTATCCACACCCCCATCAGAGGCAACAATATCCTATACCTAGTCATTCCCAACATGAGTGGCTGATGTTCCACACCTGAGGTCAACTTCTTGTTGGTCATATCCATCCATAAGCTAATCACCCTAGATATCACATCCCACCCCCACACCCCATTAAGAAAATCACGGAAAAAATTTCTCCAAAGCCAACTTCATGCTTCTTAAGACAGAAGTGGTGAACTTCATGACACCCATGCAGATGGATAATACAGTTATGACTGCTGAATCCTAAACAGATGCACTCTATAAGCACTTACACGAGTGCATGGATCGTGCCATCCCAAACAGAACCAAGACTCTATCCTCCAAAAAAGAGAAGCGAATCTGGTGGATCCCTGCCATAAACAAACTCTACAACAGAAGGAAGAAACTGTTGCAAAAGAGAGTAAAATCCCATGAGTGGAGGAGTTCCTTGGTCAGCCTCAGTAAGAAGCTGAGATCCCTTATAAGATCCTCCAAAACTAGCTGCAAAAACAAAATCACCACTGATTCTAGGGACAACCACAAAGCATTCTATAGCTATGCCAAGAATCTCAATGGCAGCACCCAGATCTGCTCTGAGGTACAGCACAACGGCATGAAAATTACAGATCCAACTGATATTGCCACAGTCCTGGCAGATAGGTTCAGTGCTAACTTTATCCCCCTCTCACCCGCTAAAGGGCCCAAATCTATACAGGAAGAATGCAGAGTCTCTGTAATCACAACCATGCAGGTAAAAGCTGCACTCTCTAAAGCCAAAAACACAGCATCCATGGGACCGGACAACATCCCAGGCTGCATTTTACATGAACTTCAGAATGAACTGGCTACCCACCTAAGCACTATGTTCAATCATAGTCTCACATCAGGCTTTGTGCCCACTGAATGGCACACAGCAACAGTTATCCCACTCCACAAAGGGGAAGCCACCACTTATCCTGGGAACTATCACCCTATTAGCCTGACGAGCCTGGTCTGTAAGGCCATGGAACGTATGGTCATGTTCATAGAGTATGTTCATAGATTAGTACTAGGCCAACTGCTCTAGTGGGCCATTTTAAGTCTAGCCAATTACCCCATGTGAGAATCAAACGCTGCACCTTGTGTCTGCAAGGTAAACACCTTAACCATTATCCCATCCTCCCTAAGAATTCTACCACTGAACTACCAATGCAAGCATGCAACACCCTCCATGGAACTCATAAACAAAGACATTGGTAACCTCCAAACTCTGGACCCCACCCAGTTTGGGTTTGTGAAAGGCAGATCATGCCTCCTGAACCTGATCAACTTCTTTGAGGCAGTCACCAAAACTGTAGACGAGGCTAAGGTGGTTCACACAGCCTATCTTGACCTTGCCAAGGCTTTCAACACCATCCCCCATTCAGGAATTATAGCTAAATTCACTAAACTAGGTATAAATCCCTACGTCACAAGATGGGTTGCCAGTTGGCTCACTGACAGAACCCACACTGTAAAAGTTGCAGACTCCAAATCTGACTTCAAACCAGTGACAAGTGGAGTACCACAGGGTTCAGTCCTGGGACCTCTCCTGTTTGGTATCTACTTCCCTGAAGTACAGACTAACACAGAAGGCCTTTGGCTACCAAAGTTCACAGATGACTGCAAACTAGGAGCCATAATTGAGTCCCCAAATGATGCGGACATCCTACAGAAGGGCCTCACTGAGATAGATGCCTGGTGTCAAAGCCACGGCCTCAAGCTCAATGCCAAAAAGTGCATTGTCATCCCATTTGGTAAAAACTCTGTACCCATGAACTACCACATAGGCGGTAGTCTACGCAATGCCGAATGTGTGATAAGAGACCTGGGGACCCAGGTGGACAGTAGTCTCTCCTTTGAGAATCACATCCCCACAGTAGTCAGGAAATCCTTCTACATGGCACAACTCATGACAAAAGGGTTCTCATCTAGGAAAAAAGAGGTCATTGTTCCCCTCTACTCAACACTCATTAGACCCATTATAGAGTAGAATGCCCCTTTTGGAATGTATCTCACAAGACATCTGCAGCAGCTGGAAAGGCCACGGAAGTACCTCACAAAGAGAATTACTGGCCTCAAACAGATGCCCTACACTGACCGTCTCAAAAAACTCCAGCTTTACTCCATAGCATATCGCCTACTCCGAGGTGATCTCTGCCTAACATGTAAAGCTATGTCAAACCCAGAGCTGTTGGACATGCTACACCTAAAGAAATCCCAGTCCCTCCAAGCTACATGCTCTATGGACCTAAACCTTGTTATCACAATAAACGGGACATACTGGAGGGATAGATTCCAGTACCAGAGACTTCTCATACTCTGGAACAAGCTACCCATCTATGTTAAGCAAAGTTCCTCATTAACATTCTTCAAGAAAAATCTTGATAAGTGGATGGTAAATAGGAAATACACCTTGGGGATCACTTCTGTGGCTATGTTCGACAGGGGCACAGGAAAATAACTTTCTTGGGTGGCGTACGCCAGGGAACCTTGTTGACTAGGCTTACTTAGGCCCTTGGGCCGATAGCCTAGTACCTACCTATGGACCTATGAACACATAGCACAGTGTCCACTCATACCACAGTACTACCACTGCACTAATGTCATTTCCTAATACTGTAAACTTTCACAGAAACAAGAATAAATATGTATCTTTCATCTTTCTAGACTCATCAAAAGCCTTTGACATGGTCTCATACAACAAACTCATATATGTCCTCTCTGAGTTGAATCTATCTCAGTCTATTCTTGCCTGGCTCTAGGGCTACCTAACTGGATGCCAACAAGCAGTACTTTGACAACAAAATCTTTCACCCCTTCTTCCTGTGATTACTGCTTGGTGTAACTCATTCTAAGCCTTTTAGTTTAAGCACTTCGGCTTCAGACCAGTTATTTTACATTAGGAAGGTTTGTGGTCTGCACTGTAGTGGCAGGACAGGTAGCTTGCATCCTTCTAAGTTGGGAACTGCTGATTGAAGGCTCAGTGTCTGTTATTCTAAAAGTGTATTAGTTCTGTTTTAAGCACTTGGAATTCAGGCCAGTTATTTTACATTAAAAGGGTTCATGGTCTGCACTCTTGTGGGAGGAGAGGCTGGACTCTGCCCTCCTAGCTGGGAATTTCTGGTTAAAGGCTTATAGTGCCTGCATATTTAAACTGCTTCTTACTGAAATTGGTACACTTTGTTTGCTGTAGCATAGACTAGATCCAGGCCTGCTGAATCTAGCTTTGTTTGTATAACTTGAGCACTAATCCAGGCATTCTTTAAAGTATTCAATTGTATTTATTACTGCTTGGTAGTAACTTGATTAAAGGGTAGCTATCATTCTAAGTCTTTTGGATTAAGCACTTGGACTTCAGACCAGTTGTTTTACATTAGGAAGGTTTGTGGCCTGCACTATGGTGGCAGAACAGGTAGCTTACATCCTTCTAAGTTGGGAACTGCTGATTGAGGGCTCAGTGTCTGTTATTCTAAAAGTGTATTAATTCTGGTTTAAGCACTTGGGCTTCAGGCCAGTTGTTTTCCATTAAGAAGGTTTGTGGTCTGCACTGTAGTGGCAGAACAGGTAACTTACATCCTTCTAAGTTGGGAACTGCTGATTGAGGGCTCAGTGTCTGTTATTCTAAAAGTGTATTAATTCTGGTTTAAGCACTTGGTCTTCAGGCCAGTTATTTTACATTAAAAGGGTACATGGTCTGCACTCTTGTGGGAGGAGAGGCTGGACTCTGCCCTTCTGAGCTGGGAATTTCTGGTTAAAGGCTTATAGTGCCTGCATATTTGAACTGCTTCTTACTGAAATTGGTATACCTTGTTTACTGTAGCATAGACTAGATCCAGGCCTGCTGAATCTAGCTTTGTTTGTATAACTTGAGCACTAATCCAGGCATTCTTTAAAGTATTCAATTGTATTTATTACTGCTTGGTAGTAACTTGATTAAAGGGTAGCTATCATTCTAAGTCTTTTGGATTAAGCACTTGGGCTTCAGACCAGTTGTTTTACATTAGGAAGGTTTGTGGCCTGCACTGTGGTGGCAGGACAGGTAGCTTACATCCTTCTAAGTTGTGAACTGCTGATTGAGGGCTCAAAGTCTGTTATTCTAAAAGTGTATTAGTTCTGGTTTAAGCACTTGGGCTTCAGGCCAGTTATTTTACATTAAGAAGGTTCGTGGTCTGCACTCTTGTGGGAGGAGAGGCTGAACTCTGCCCTTCTGAGCTGGGAATTTCTGGTTAAAGGCTTATAGTGCCTGCATATTTGAACTGTTTCTTACTGAAATTGGTACACCTTGTTTGCTGTAGCATAGACTAGATCCAGGCCTGCTGAATCTAGCTTTGCTTACATGCTTGTTGTTTGTTTGCTTGTTATTTCCCTGAAACACTAATTCCACCTAAAACGTGGCTTTTCAGCGCTTCTGTGGATCCCTAGTGATATCTGCATTGCTTACTGTACTTATTTCCTTGTTTCACTTGAAAGAAAGTTACTGTTTGTCATTTTAGCATTTAAGTTACCTGTAACATATTGCATTTAAGTTACCTGGCACTTGCTCACTAAAGCAATTATATAAGTCAGCACTAAAATATTAAAAGCACTACACCCTCACAAACTCCCCGCCCCACTGGCCCTTTTTTTTCAATTATAAAGGAATTCCCAATACTATTCTAGCATGTCCAAAGGTCAGTTGTCAATCTCCTCTCTGGTCCAGCTGGTGATTCTGGGAATCTTGAGGCAATGTTACAACTGCCTCATGTACACAGACAACCCTCTCCTCCTCCCAACAAATTCCAACACATGTGAGAGATGCAACCATATAGCCATACTGGAGGCTAAGCTCTCTCAACTCAGTACTGGCGAAACCAGTCAGGAGGAGAAGGAAACCACACTCACTTCAATTCCAGTCTCACATAGACCTACCACGACAGCAAACCAAACACATAAACACACAAAACATACTGAGGCTCTAAATAATAATCTGCCTAAGCAGCAGAGACCTCCAAAGCAGACACCCAAGCAACCGCTACCCCAAAACAAAACACATGCAACACATAGCTCACAAAGCCGGTGTGCCGAACAGTCACAGCCCTTAAGGCTAAACAACACACCTGATACACTTGTAATAGGTGACTCTATCGTCAGGCACACTGACGTCCCGCTCACCAGGCTGAACAAGGAGAAGATCATGGTGAGCTGCCTGTCGGGCGCTAGGATCTGCCACATAACACAAGCACTCAGGTCACTCCAAGGCAAGTACAAATATGACTCGGTCATTGTCCATGCTGGTGTGAATGACCTGAGATGTACCTCCCTGGACTACATGAAAAGAGACATAGAGGAGCTCTCTGAGCATGTAGCCCAGGCTGGTATGACCCTGACCTTGAGTAGCATCTTACCCTCACCAAGAATGATGCCACAATATGAAGACAAGATGATCAATTTCAACAATTGGCTTAAGTATTGGTGTCATTCAAAGGGGATCCAATGCCTGTCAGCCTGGGATGATATGCTCGACAAGCCACGATGCTTCGCTAGGGATGGCTTGCATCTGTCACCCCTGGGCTTTTGGATATTGGCAAAGGCTCTTGCTTCCCCCATAGTGCCTTTTTTAGGCAAGGCTCAAAAGACAAGCCCACCTCCATAGGTATCACAAGGGATAAGAAACTAAGAGTAATGCTACTCAATGCCAGAAGTCTAAACCTCAAGATGCACACACTCGAAACTCTCCTTAGCATGGAGAACATCGATATCTGTGCAGTAACAGAAACCTGGTTCAAGGCTCCCGAGAGCACCCCAGCACTACCAGGTTATACCTCATACCATGCTTTTCAGCCCCAAAGCCTGGACCGAACCACAAAAGGAGGGGGAGTATCAATATTCGTCAAAGATACCCACACCTCCAGGTTGGTGGCACAGCACGAAGCATCAGAGACTATCCATGTGCAACTAACAGTGGGTAAAACTGCCTTCCAGTTTATAGCCTGCTACAGACCACCCTCCCAAACCCAGGAACCCCACTCGGCCTTCCTGAGAACACTGGAAAATATGAAGGTCTCTCCAAACACCATTATATTGGGCGACTTCAACTACCCAAACATAGACTGGGAGCATTACTCTAGCTCCAACACCCTAGCCCAAAGGTTCCTAGAATTTATAAACTCAAATGCTATGGAACAACTTGTTACCACTCCCACAAGAGGGGAAAACATACTGGACCTGATCATCACCAACATGGGGACTCTATGCTCCAGACCAGATGTGTATCCCTCACTGGTAAGATCAGACCATAAACTAATCTCACTGGATATTCACATCCCGACTCCATCCCCTGCCCTGAAAACTACAGTAAAAAACTTCTCTAAAGCAAATTTCACACTCCTCAAAACCGAGTTGGAATCCTTCAAAGCCCCGGGGCCTGTGGAAAATACGGCCCAGACCGCAGAATCCTTTATAAACGCATTCTATGAACACCTTCAGGAATGCATGGATCATGCAATCCCAGATAAAACCAAGACCCAATCCTCCAAAGGCAGACGTCCTGTCTGGTGGACCCCAGCCATAAACAAACTATACAATAGAAGGAGGAAGCTACTACATAGAGCAAAATCCCAAAAAGGGAAGGCATCTCTGATCAGTATTAGCAAAAAACTATGGGCACTCATAAAATCTTCTAAGGCCAGCTTCGAGAGAAATATTGCACAGGACACTAAGGATAATCACAAGGCTTTCTTTAGTTATGTTAGGAACCTGGGTGGGAATTCCCAGATATGCTCAGAATTAGTCCAAAATGACAAAAAATACATCGAACCCACAGACATTGCCAACATCCTAGCTGACAGGTTCAGCGCAAACTTCTCCCCCCCCCCTTCCCACCAAAAGGGCAAATATCTATCCCAGCAGAGTGCTGCCCCCCTGACATCTCAGATGCTCAGGTAAGAGCTGCCCTCTCCAAAGCCAAAAACACAGCATCAATGGGACCAGACGGTGTCCCGGGCTGCTCCTACATGAACTCCAAGAAGAGCTAAACCCAAACATAAAACTACTGTTCAATCTCAGCCTTACTACAGGATATGTACCCAAAGAGTGGCATACAGCAACAGTGGTCCCTCTCCACAAAGGTGGTGCCTCAACGGATCCTGGAAACTATCGCCCCATAAGCCTGACTAGCTTGGTCTGCAAAGCTATGGAAAGGATCATCATGGACCTCATAAATAAAGATATTGGGGACCTACAGACACTGGATCCTACCCAGTACGGCTTTGTTAAGGGCAGTTCCTGCCTCTTAAACCTGGTTGATTTCTTTGAAACAGTCACCAAGGCCATTGACGAGGGGAAGGTGGTCCACACAGCCTACCTGGACCTCGCAAAAGCCTTCGATACAATACCCCACTCGGGCATTATAGATAAGCTCACCAGCTTAAATATAAACCCCTATGTCACTAGATGGGTTGCAAACTGGCTCAAGGACAGAACCCACATGGTTAGAATTGCTGGAGCCATGTCAGATGCCAAACCAGTTACAAGTGGCATCCCACAAGGCTCAGTCCTGGGACCGCTCTTGTTCGGTATATATTTCTCGGAGGTACAGGCCAACACGGAAGGACTGTGGCTGACCAAGTTCGCAGATGACTGCAAACTGGGCACCATAATCGACTCTCCAGCCGACACAAGCATCCTCCAAAAGGGCCTCATAGAAACAGACAACTGGTGCCAGATCCATGGCCTCAAGCTAAACGCCAAAAAGTGTATAGTCATTCCCTTTGGCAAAAACAAAGTGCCCACAAATTACCACATAGGTGGTAATCCATTAAGTTCAGAAGAAGTAATTAGGGACCTGGGGACCCAAGTTGATAGCAATCTCTCATTTGACAACCACGTGGCCAAAGTGGTTAGAAAACATTTTATATAGCCCACCTAATCATGAAGGGATTCACATCTAGATCAAGAAGGTCATCATGCCTCTTTACTCATCTCTCATCAGGCCCATAATTGAGTACAATGCCCCTTTGGGATGTACCTTACCAGACACCTGCAGCAACTGGAAAGACCCCAAAAGTACCTCACCAAGAGGATCAAAGGGCTCAAACAGATGCCATATGCTGCCCAGTTAAAGAAACTCCAGCTCTACTCAGTGGCATACCGCCTGCTCAGAGGCGATCTGTGCCTGACGTATAAAGCCATGTCCAACCCGGAATTAATGGACATGCTGCACCTCAGAAAATCCAAATCCCATCGAGCTACGTGCTCGAGAGACTTGAACCTCAGCACTGAAATAAATAGGACATGCTGGAGGGACAGATTTATAACCCAGAGGCTCCCTTCACTCTGGAATAAAATCCCAGTCCAGGTTAGGCAGAGTCCCTCATTGACTCTGTTCAAGAGGAATCTTGATGAGTGGATGGGAGATCGTAGGTTTACCCCGGGTATCATTTCTGTGTCACTGTTAGACAGAGGCACAGTATACTAACCTCGAAAAAGGGCATAGCAAAATTAATTTAAAATGGGTGGCGAAAGCCAAACACACTCTGGCTAGGCTTATAAATGCCCTAGGGCAGATAGCCTAGTATGAACCTATGAACCTATGAACCTATTAGTTCCCCAAGGTTCTATATTAGGTCCCCTACTCTTCTCTGTATTTACAAATAACCTTCATACCTCAGCCCCTCATGGCTCAGTCATTCCGTATGTAGATGATTCTGCAGTGATATGTGCTGCTACCACCCCATAGAAACTACAAACACTAACACAAGGATCCTTCTTAGAAGTAGAAACCTGGATAACAAACTCCCAAATTGTAACCCTCCCAAAAAAAAAAAACCATATGCTATTCTATCCCACTAAAGCTACTGTACTTCTCCCCACATCCAACATTCTATCAACAAACAACACCGCCATCTCACCTTCACCTCACACCAAACTACTGCAAGTAGCAATAGACAGCAATATGAGATTTGACATACACATATCCCAAACTATAAAAAAGTACACAAAAAAACTTGGTACATTGTATAGGAACAAGCAGTATCTTACTAAAAACACAAAAACTACAATTGCTCAATCCCATCTGATCTCAACTCTACTCTATGCAACACCCATGTTAACTAACTTAAGAAAAAACAAGTTAGCAAAACTAGACTCCTGTTATAACAAAATTGCCAGATATGCAGCAAACTCACCCTTTAGGTCTCACCAACTCAACTGGTTGGAACTCCCCCAACTCTTACTCTTTAACCAACTAACCATGGCCTAGAAAATCTTCTATCAGCACCAGAAAATACCAGCCCTGCAAAACCTACTACAACCATACTCCAGTACCAGAGCTCTGCGCTCTCCAACAATCCCCTTATAAAAATAACCACATCCAATTATCTTGCTGGAGAAGTCCTCTACTCAGACTGCATAGCCAAAATCTGGAATGCACTACTTCCTAACATAACATCTACCATAGCCTTAACTCAATTAAAAAAAAAGGCTTAAAACTCACTTATCTAACAAGTGACTATGTCCACGTACTGTTCCCAATTAAATTGTCTCTCTCAGTTAATGCAATTGCTTTTACTAAGACTTACTTATGCTCTATGTAAACATAGGTTTTAAAGTCTGATGATTAGGTGGTACACTGTGCTTAGAAAAATCCCTGTATGTGCATTTGTAACTAATTCTCTACAGAAGTTATATAATGGTTGTATGGAATCTGTTTCATTATGCTACGGTCACATATATGTAACTCACTGTGATATATAATGTTCTCAAAATGTTTCATCTTGTATGTATTATGTGTCCAAAGTTTATTCAACTTGTATGTATTACGTGGAGCTTTTCTCCCCAGGCCTCTGCTGAAAAAGGACAGGCCTCCGCTGAAAAAGGACATGTGTCCAGTCGGACTTTCCCAGTAATTAAATATAAAATAAGATAAAATAAATAAATAAAGGAGAAGGAAGAGGGATGGCTCTATTGCTAGACCATAATATATCCTTGGAGCTAGACACTATACTTTGTGATGAGGAAGGCTGTTACACCGGGGTAAAGGGGCAATGACAATAGTGGCAGTGTACATACTGTCTGATGCAAAGTGTGGAGGACTATGAAAGATTTTACTAGCAATCATGCAGCTTCAGGAGGGATTGCTTTTATGATGGATAGCTGGAAGATGGTGTTCACTGAACTGGATAGGATATAGGTGAGTAGTAGGCTAGCTGTCCTTATGGGCCATTTTAAACCTAGCTGATATCCTTCAAAGGTGAGAATCAAAACTTGTACCTTATGTTTGTGAGGTAAAGACCTTAACAATTATACTAGCCCTCAACATACTAAACGGAGCTGTTCTCCCAAGAAGTAGAGAAAGACAGCAGCAAAGAAATGTGGGAATTAATCTCTACATTCACTAGGGTTGCTAGACATCTGGAAAACATCAACAGGTGGGAAAAATAAAGGTATACACTTTACAATGGGAAGCACAAGAGACAGCCAAGAATTGATACAATATTTGGGACAAAGTGGAATATCAGCCAAGTAGGTAGTATAAGGGATGGGC
This sequence comes from Protopterus annectens, assembly GCF_019279795.1. Lineage (NCBI taxonomy): Eukaryota > Metazoa > Chordata > Ceratodontiformes > Protopteridae > Protopterus > Protopterus annectens. Next base: position 310,481,760 of record NC_056740.1, read on the forward strand.
TCTGTAATATTTTCAGACCAAACCTGTATCACCTATAGTATGGATTTGATTCACTTCAAAGCAAGGGTCCCTCACTGGAGGTTTCCATTTTTTCTCCTGGAGCAAAAGTGGTTAAGAGACTGGGTAACAGATGAAATGTTAGAAGGTTTGGATGTTATAGAGGGAGATGCGATACAATGATGGGACAACTTTAAAAAAAAATCTTAGGTGGGACATACAGACACATGATAGAAAAGAGGGTGATAGACTGAAGCAAAAGGAGGATGCAGCTTTATACAATAGTACAAATAGAGTTAAGTAAGGGATATTAAAACAATCTGAATAAGACAACTTAAATAACCTTATTAGAGAACTGTAGGCAGAGAAAGCTAAAAGGATACCATTTCACAGATAAGCTGTGAAGGAATTTTTTGACTCCCATACCATTAAAGTGATAAGGGCATTAGCAGTGAGGCTGAAGCAACAACAAGTAGAGAGGGCAGTGTTCCAAATGCATAGACTTACTGATGTACAAATAATAACCTTGACAGGGAAATATTGAACATATTTGTAGAATCTGTCAAAAGCTGTATATCAGAGTATGATGGGGAAGAAAGAGCGGAAAGGAGGATGTTTTCAGCTTAGCTCATCTACTGAGACGAAATGTAGACCATGTGACTTCCTGGATTAATTCGATATCAAGGGAAGAAATAATTGGGAAGCAACCAAACAATAAATCCCCAGGCTATGATGGCTGCTAAACCAGGTGCAGAAACTAAGAGAGGAAATTTAATGAATTTCTGGTGTAAAGTGATGTATGAAATATTGCAAAAAAAAAGAAGAAATTGTATATGGGGGAAGGTATAATAGTGACAATTCCCTAGGAAGGAGAAGACAGAATTCTAGGAGAGTCTTACAGGCCAATAACAGTACTAAATATTATATTTTTTAATGGGGATTTTGGCATACAGACTAGCAAAAATAAGACACAGTTAATTGATACAGACCACTGTGGCTTTAAAGAAGAAAGAAGAACCTTTGATAATATAAATAGAATGCTAATAATTGTACAAGATGCAAAACAGAAGGAAAATGAAGTGGCAATAGTGTCAGTGGATGTGGAGAAAGCATTTGATAGAGTGGATTGGCCATATTTTTTGTGGTTTTAGACAAGATTGACGTTCCAGAACCATTTATTCAACTACTGCAACAAAATATATTAAGGGATGTTAGCCAGACTGAAATCCTCTACACCATTTCCCAGTGAGGTATAAGTAATTAGGGGAACCAGGCAGGGATGCCTGATCCGCCCACAACTGTCCACAGGATTGCAATTGGCCACCACAGTCTCTAACAACAAAAACTTTTTCTCTCCCAACAATTAAACAGTGTAGGTTACAAATATAAAAAACATTTGTTAAGCTCTCTTGCTGTGTAACACAGCAAGTCACTATTTTTGGTCAGCCATAGGGCTCTTTCTGCTTTATTTTTTGCCTCCTTCCCCTGTAACTAAAGTAAACTGATTCATACATTTGTCTCTTTGACCCCAACTTTTACAGCTATACCTTGTACCTTTGTGACTTTCTAACATTCAGACATAGATTTCTGTTTGAAAGTTTTACTTATTTGTTTGACATTTGAACAGGTAACCCTGATAAAAACCTCAAAATTGTATACTGTTAGTCGGCCTTTTCAGCTTAAAGTAGGTAACATTAAAGTGCTGAGTGCAGGTTTTAGGCCCTTACATTCAACTTACTTGTGGTGTGGTGTGGTTCTGCCAGCACCACTCCCCCTTGCTCTACTCAGGCTCGCTTTGATCACCTCCCACCCCTGAATCCCACCCACCCCAAGTACCCTCAATTTTTTACTTTCACCTCATTGTCTGGTCACTCCCACAGCCCCCTCCCACCACCATAACTTCTGCTCTCATGCTTTCACTCTTCCCACCTTGTCACCAATCTTCCCCTTTTCCCCACCCACCTTGGGCTGCCTCCTCTGTGGCTTTCCTTTCTCACACTTAATTCTTTCACTCCCTAGCACACCTACTATCTCATCACATACTATTTCCACCCCTCAATGCTGTTCCTTCCCTCACGCTGCTTATCTCTACCCACCACCCTCCCCTAATATATTTCTTTATATTTTTCCCTATAACTCTTCCTCTCCTTTTTCCATCACACAATGCTATCCTTACTGCTTTTTCTCCCACTTCTAATCTCACTAGCCCTAAGCACTTCCTACCACACCGAGCTTCATATTTTCCCCTCTTCCCCCACCTTTCCCTTTCCCAGACCTCTTCCAACATATAATCAAGCTCCACTGACTATTTCCCCCTCTCTTTTCTATCTCTCCCCCTTTCAATCTCTTAAATTTAAACTCATGGCCTTTCCTACTCTTACTCCTAAGCCCAAACTCAAGTACCCCATTCCCCTTACTGACCACCCTCACCTTTTCCATCTTGTCTTTGCTCTTCTGGTTTCTGGTAACATCCATCCCAGTCCTGATCCCTCCGCTCTCTCCACTCCCCCTCCACATTCATCTGCTGCCCCCCCCAAAAACATCCTCAAATATCTCCAGCCTCAAATATCTCTCTCTCTGTGCAATGACCATCCAAAGCCTAAACAACAAAATGTCCAAACTTCATGCATGGTTGGCCCAACACAAACTACACATCCTGGCCCTATCGGAAACCTGGCTAAAACCACATATCAATTCCTCTGAATTTCTCCCACCTCAATACAATATCTATAGGTCTGATAGGACATGCAAAAAAGGCTGTGGGGTGGCTATCTTGTACTCTGTTTCACTGATGCTAACACCTATAGGCATTACCCTGCCTAGTTTCTCCCCTGCTGAACTACTGCTCCTAAACTGCCACATCAATAACTGTAGGAAGCTTGCTATTGCCTCTATCTATATCCTCCAGGTAAAAACATCTCTATCCTTGAACATATACTGTCCTGGTTAAACACCTCCATCCCCTATGAAACCATCATTCTTGGAGATGTTAATATAGATTCAAACTCCCTTATTGGTGACTCATCCCAACATTTCATAAACCTGTATGGATTCTCACAACTGATCACTACCTCTGCCCACTACAGTAAAAACACTACTTATTCCATAATTGACTAATGGATCTTGACCAACTCTCCAAACAACTATTGGAACCCTTCTACCTTCCCTGACTTGTCAGTGACCATTCTCTTATCTCTAGCTTAAGGCAGTCTCCTCATCTCTCTAAGCCCTATCTCTACAGAGATTGTAGGAAACTGATTAATGTTTCCCCTGAAACCTATAGACTCTCTGCCATCAACTGGCCTTTCCTAAAAACTCCCCCGCTCAATGATGCTGTAACTAAATTCAACCATATTTCCCTTGATGTCCTAAACTCTCTTGCCCCAACTCGCAAAATCAGAATCAAATCTAATTTTGCACTCTGGCTGTACAAAGTTATTCATGCTTTGATGCATGAAAGAGATGCTCTGTGGAAAAAATGGCAAACCACTAAAACTCCCACCTTTCTCCAAGCAACTCAGAAATCATGTAAAAAACTTATTATATTGGATAAATGCTAATATTTCACTAAATTTCAAATCTCTCACCCAAATGACCCCAAAAAATTCTGGAGTACTATCAACTCCCTGCTCCACACTGCAGTTCTGCTACCATCCCTAATCATTTTCTCTATCACTCTCCCTTTGAAACTGCAGACTTACTCAAAAAACCCTTCATAGACAGCATCTCTAAACTCCTACCATCTGGTAACTCTACTCATCCCAACTCTTCTGTGTCAGCCTCGTCTCCCCCTAAACCTCTATGCTCTTCTGTCTCCCAGCCTTTTACCTTGCGACCTGTTTCTACTAAATATATCAAATCCCTGCTTCTTAAACTAAAACCATGCTCTCCACTGATAACCCCCCCCCCCAATTTCTGAAAATTGTTGCTGACTCTATTGCATATCCTGTATCTTTCTTAATCAACTGCTCCATTCAGGAATCTACCATACCGAAAATATGGAAATCCTTCTATACCACTCCTCTGCACAAAGGTGGCAACTCTGTTGAAATCTGTAACTATAGACCAATCGCTATTCTCTCACCACTCTCTAAGATCCTTGAAAAATGTATACATATTTAACTACTGTCCTCTATCATTCACAAAAATCTCCTCACCCCCTCACAACATGGTTTCCGCCCTAAACACAGTACCTTGACTGCCTTACTATCCTTTAGTCAAAAGGTTGCAGAAGCTAGGGACAACAACCTCCTCATCTCCTATCTATTCCTTTATCTCTCTAAAGCCTTTGACACTGTGTCTCATCCCATCGTTTTTACCAAACTCTCAGACCTAAACCTCTCTCCTTCTACTCTTGGCTGGTTCCAATCCTACCTTACTGGCAGAAAACAAGCTGTTAGATGGAAGCAGGCTTTCTCGCCCTTCCTTGGTGTTCAAACAGGAGAACCCCAAGGCTCCATACTTGGACCACTCCTTTTCAACATTTTTACCAACAACCTACATTCATCCTGCAGTCTCTCATCTGTAATACAATAGCAGATGCAACTCTCTTATCTATCTTCAATACTATCTCTGAACTACACACACTAACACAGAATTCCTTTATCTCTGTTGAAAAATGGCTCAGAAACAATCAGCTAATCCTTAACCCTAAGAAAACTCAACTTCTTCTCTTCCTACCTCAGACACTCTCACCTTAAATCCAACTCTTCTCTTTCCTCCCTAGATGGCACCGCTATCTCCCCTGCCTCACACACCAAATTCCTTGGGGTAATAATTGATGACTGACTAAAATTTTACTTGTATATACAATGAGCCCATAAAAAAAAACCACCAAAAACTTGGACTACTTTATAGGAACAAAACATTCCTGACTACTGCCACTAAATGCACTCTTACGCAGACATTTCTCTTACCTAGTCTTCTATACACTTCCCCCATCCTTACCAATATCCAAACTACCTCAATGCAGAAACTTGAACAAACATATAGCAAAATTGCCAGATTTATTCTAAACCAGCCACTCTCTTTGCATCACTACCTCTCACTAAACGAACTTCAGTGGCTAGAATTTCTGCACCTCCTCTTACAGTCACAACTCCATACTACCCTTCCATACTCAACAACCCCTCTGCCTGCCCGACCTCTCCGGAGTGCTGATCAGCATCTTCTCTCAGTTTATAAACCCAAAAGCAATATTGGCAAACCACTTTACAAACACTCTGTCTCACTAAATTGGAACAAACTCCCTCCCCATATGAGATCCAGACTTTCTTTTCCCTGTTTTAAAAAGTAGATTAAATCCCACCTACTAAACTTGAAATTATGCTGTTGCCTTGACCACAGGTAGTCTTAGTCAGTCCTACTGTATAACCTGTTGCATCTCCTAACTTTCTTTCTCTGTTAATAACGTCTTCTTAAACTAACCTCCTAAGCCCTCAGGTCTACTACTATAGTCTGACTAAAGACCCCTCCACCCCCATTCTCCACACTATTTACCCCCCCACTTCCTAACTTCCTATTAATATTTGTACATTGTCCTTTTTTGTTTTTACTTCCATGTAGTAAATTTTAGACCACTGCTATCAGTGCAGCCCTTAATGTTCATAATTTTTTTCTTTTGTTTTTCTCTTTATAATTAATTTCGTATTTGCATTGTTATTTTTAATAGTTTTGTCCTATATTTTTAGCTTTGCTTATGTTTGCTGGGGCTGTTTCCCCTTGGGTCACCACTGAAAAAAGGTTGCTTACTATCAATGCAATGCAAACAGCTAATAACCTTTTCTGTTTTACAATTATTTTGTATTGTGATTGTTATTTAATATTATATATTGTCACTTTATCTTTACTTATGTTTGCTGGGGCTTTTCCCCTCGGGCCTGCACTGAAAATGGGTTTGTTTACAAACTCAGTTGGACTAACCCGGTTAACAAATGTGAAATAAATAAAATAAATAAATAAATGAACACATTTAAAACCCTTAGCAGCAGCAATAAGGCAATCAGATTTGCTTGGATATACCTGGTGGCAGGGAGATTTAAAAATAGCCTTATATTTTTATAGGTTCATAGGTTAGTAATTATACACTAGGCTAATGATCATCAGGGCTTTTATAAGCCTAGCCATGCAACCCAACCCAATTGTGTCCCTATGTATCATAGGCATTTATTAGGGGAGGTCTGTTAGAAATTTCTAGAGGTTATGTGGGAGGGATATGTCAGTTAGGGCATTACTGTCTGACGCTGTCTATCAGAGACATAGGGGCCAGACCTGGGGTGAATTTCTTATGTCCCAACCATTGGTCAGGGTTACGCTTAAATAAGATTAGGAATGGACTCTGCTTCACATGGATAGGTAGCCTGTTCCAGAGCATGGGGATCCTCTGAGACAATATACTGTACTTATCTCACCAGCATGTCTTATTTATGTCATAAGCAAAATTTATATCCTTGGATCTAGTGCTTTTGATGCTATCTACATTGCAGATATGCAAAAGGTCCACCAGAGCTGGATCCAAGGATGCTTTGTATGCCAGGCATAGATTGCCTGTCAGTAACCTGTAGGAGACAGAGTGCAGAGATAGGTGATCTGTATAGGATAATGTGTTTATAGCCTGGATTCTCATTTTAAGGAAGTTTTCCAACAGTTGCATGTGTTTGATCAGGTACATGCAGAAGGGGGCAATATGCTCAATGATGGGTCTGATAAGCGATGAATAAAGTGGTACCATGACTTGGGCCTGGATGCCATGTCCTTACTTATAAGTTTGGCAACATAGAATGATTTTCTTACTGCCTTGGCCACATATTGGTCAAAGGCCAGATTACTTTCTACATATGTTCCCAGATCCCTGACTATTGGGTCAACTCTTAGGGGTGTCTAACTGATGGAGTAATTAGTTTGGGTGGCAGTTTGTGTCATGGGAGGAGTCTATAATAGCTCTCAATTTGCAGTCATCTGTGAACTTGGTCAGCCATAGGCCCTTGACATTAACCTTTACCTCAGAGAAGTAGATGCCAAATAGGAATGGTCGCAGCATGGAGCGCTGCGGTACCTTACTGGTGACTAGTTTCTTAGTGGAGGTGATATCATCACTCCTGACTTCCTGGGTCCTGTCTGTGAGACAGCTAGCAATCCGGCAAGTTCTGTAGGATTTATGCCCAGTTTGGTGAGTTTTATACCTATACCTGAGTGGGTATTGTGTTGAACACCTTATCCAGGTCCAGGTAGGCTATATGTACTACTTTCCCCTCATCCATTGCCTTGCTGACCTTCTGAAAGAAGTTTACCAGGTTTAGTAAGTATGATCTTCCCTTAACAAATTCAAACTAAGTTGGGTCCAGTGTCTGAAGTTTGCCTAAGTCTTTGTTAATCATTTCCATGATAATTCATTCCATGGCTTTGCATATAAGACTAGTCCAACTAATAGGCTGTAGTTTCTGAGGTAAGTTGATGTCCCCCCTTGTGAAGTGGATAAATGTTGCAGTCCTCTATTCTCATCTTACAAAGCCTGTTTTAAAGCTGTGGTTGAAAAGTGACTCAAGTGGTCCTGATAGGTCATGTTTTCAGCTATTTAGGAGGCATCCTGGCATATTGTCAGGGCCCACTGAGGCTGTGTTTTTGGCCTTAGTGAGTGCCACCAAGACCTGCTACCTGTTAATAGTTGGGGGAGATATTACTAGTAGGTATTTCATGGAGGGAAGTGGGGGGAGTGGGGGTGAAGTTTGAGCTGAATTTGTCAGCCAGCAAATTTGCTATGCCACTCTGCTCATTGAAAGTGGTACCACTGACCACTAGTACAGCACATTAATGTGTGCTGCCTTTGAAGGTTTGGACATCGCTGTAGAAGGTCTTGTGGTTGTCTTTAGTCTCTGAGGTTATCTTGACCTTGTAATTCACATTTTTGGACATAATTAGAGCTGTTAATTTCCTGTTTAGTTTACTTAGAGAGCTCCTATCCTTATGGGAGTTGTTCTTTCTGATTTTAGCCATGACTTTTTTCTTTTGTTATATACCCTATTAAGATTAGGATTCCACCAGTGTGGTTTGTTTTGACAGTTTGTTTTGGGCTTACTTCTAGTAGGTGCAAGAGCCTCTATACTGCCATTTACATGGTTGTACAGGGTCTCTGTGAACAATTCCGTATAGATTGTTGTGAACTCTGGGTTGGGATGGGGCACTGAATTTTGATAAACTATTACTTAATCAGTGGCGGCTGGTGACTTCAAATTAAAGGAGGGCTGCAGGAGACAGCTGAATGGGTGGGGCCAATGGGAAGGGGTGTGACCAACTAGAAAGGGGTGGAGCTATGCTCAAAACCACAACAACTGGAACTTTAATTAAATACGCTGCCCTGGGTGCCAAACAGTCATTACGAGAGTCCAATCAAGACAAAATGAAGTGTAGAAGAAAAAAATATTTCAATGCATTGGCTACATGACAACTTACTTAATATCCAGATGGAAACAGGTTGTGAGGCATGAAAAAATAAATTATTTTTTAAATACATTACTGGAATGCCAGTCAAAATCAAGTATAAAAAACAAGCAGCACTCAACTCAAACCACTACTCCTTGCACTGCAGTTCTAATTATAATTTATATTCAGCTTTATAAAATTACAAAGTAACATGCTGAAAGTAGCAATCTCTGTGATACCCCCACTTGTAAAAATGTTTCTTATCCAAAAAAAACCTGCTGCCTAACACAACTATCTACTTGTTTCATGGGGAAGACATGATCAAAGTAAAAAATTAACAGCAAACAGGAAACAAGCTCAAGATAAATTGCTTAAAGGATTCCTGCACAAGTTATGGACCACACATGATAAATTGGCATTCTGTTTAGTTTACGGGTAAGCCTGCAAAGATGACTGCAAGTCTCCAACAAAAGATGACTGCAAGTCTCCAATAAATGTAATGAGCTTCTGAAAATACTGTAATCCTGTCCTTTTATTACAAATACTGTCATATGCATTTCAATACCCAAGGCTTATACATTATCTAGTTATGTAAATATTCTCTGCATGGCAACAACGAAAAGGCTTTCAATGCTGGTAATTCTTTAACAGTATGCTTATTAAGCCAAAGGCCAAAAACCAGGTACACATTTTAAACATTGCTTGTATAATGTTGGAAAGTTGCTAGAATAAAATGCTGTGTTACCACCATACATTTCACTGCCACGTCTTGAACCCAGGGGACCCTGTGCAAAACAGTCAGAGAAACATACCACTATGCCAAATCAGCTGAAACAGAGGAAGACAAACTTAAATGGCTACTATTTAGTGAATTCAGTTCTCACCATAGCTGTCAACCTCTTAGCAAAAAAACTCCTGAAAAAAGTCAATAATGTGGGAATACAGCTGCCAAACATATTCAGTGAATTCAGTTCTCACCATAGCTCTCAACCTTAGCACAAAATACCTGGACAAGGCCAATAATGGGGGAATATAGTCCCAAAAATATGGGCAAATTTCAAATATCCATGTTATAAACTTAGACAATTGCTAGAATAAAAGGTTTTGTTTTACCATGTACTTTCTGAAGAATATGAAGTCCGAAATTCAAATGCCTATTATTTTTAAATATTTGTTAAAGAGGAAACTAGTCTGATTTGGAACAAAACAAAGCCAAATTTCAGCAGAGCAGGGAGAAACACATCGTTGTAAGGGATGGAAGGACATGCAGACTCCACACAGAAGGCACCCCAGCCAAGAATCAAACCAGAGAACCTGTAGCTGTCAGTCAACAATGCTACCAGTGCACCATTGCACTACCAAGGAAATATGAAGATACAGAAACCACAGATTTTATGAGGAACAGAACAAATATGAGGCAAAAATCTGCAATTTTTTTACAAATAGTGGTGCGTAGGGAATTCAGGTCCTTGCCACTTGCATCCAAGGTACAGGGTTCAAGCCTGAGTATTTCTACCCACCACTATGTGTTAACAAGGGCATTTTATACACACACACACACACACACACACACGCAGACACCTCTCCATTACCTGTAAATGGATCCGAAGCAGCAAACCCGTGCTCGACTTAACGCTTCCCTGCAGGAGCTTAGAACTCAACTTACCTCACTCCTGATTGGTCTTGCCTGCGGCTCAAGCAGTCCGGAGCTCCTCTGTGCGGTCGTCGTCTACCGCACGGCATCTTGGGCATCTGCGGGGCAGAAAAATACCTTCTCTGCATCTGGACTGCTGACTCAGGCAGTCAGAGTTCGCACAGATTGCGGGGCAGTCTGTGCATGCGCGGCAGTTCCGGTTCTCATTAAAAAAGAAAGATTTTTTTTTAAAGTTTGTTTCACGTTAATTTATTTCTTTTATTTCTAGGTGGGAGGGCTGCAGTCCTGCAGACCGATAGCATGAGCCACCCCTGCACTTAATAGAGCATAGTTTGCTTTGGAATAGTTCCTAACTGTTACAGTTTGCTGGGCTTACTGAGTTGATTTTTATTTCAGAGGAGACAGCTTTCTGGTCCAACCTCACCAGTGAGGACATGACACTGGGGGTGAGGTGTGGGTGGTGGTGATGTGCAGTGCTTTCCCATATTGCTGAGCGCTGGTGGATGTGCACACTATTTGTTGAATGGTATTTGTGTTAATAAAGTTGAGGAACCATTCTGCATACAAGTATGAGGCAGTGTATGCTTCCCATTCTATAGAGGGGTAGTTAAAGTTTCCCATGAACAGGGTATTTGGTTTAATGGTGAGTGTCTCTGGTAGGTCCAGATACAGGCTATGGGATTCTGGAGACATAGACAGTGACCTATAGCTTAATAGGATATGATATGGGACCTTGACTATGGTGATTTGCATGTGGGTAAATTCCAGGGCATTGTCCTGTTTAACCAATGTGGAGTTATGGTTGTTAATATAGATTGGGACTCCTCCACCTTTTGTTCCTGTCTGTGCAGGTGATGGTCTAAATGTGTGGAAACCACTGAAGCCTTGCACTGCTGGAGTACTTTCTGCAGATTTAAACCATGTCTCAGTAATGACAGATGTCTATATTCTCCAGAGTGAGGAGAGCTTGTAGAGTGTAGAGTGTCTTGTTTAGGCTCCTACCATTGAGCAGTAACACCTTTATCTTTGTTTGTGTTTTTTTATGTCATGTCTGTAGGTTTGTCAATTTGGCATTCCCTAAAAAAGGCTCTAAGAACCTAGGGGAGACAGGTGCAAACCATCCTTTGCAAAGCAATGTGGTCTGTTAACCATATTCTCCCATACTGACCGATATTGAATCCCCCTGGAAAGGCACCAGAAACTAAGCCAATTATTGAAGTCAGTCATGTTTTGTTCATACTCTGGCATCATCATTGGTGAAGGCAGGATGCTGCTCAATGCAAGCCCCATACCTGACTGAGGCACATATTCAGAGAGCTCAATGATGTCTCTCTTCATATAGTTCAGGGAAGTACATTGCAGGTCATTAATGCCCACGTGGACTGTGACAGAATCATACTGGTAGCTGTGGTGTAGTGACTTGACTGCATCTGTAACTTGGCTGATCCTGGCTCCAGATAAGCAGCTAACCTCTATCTTCTCCTTGTTCACTCTGGTGAGTGGGACATCCGTCTATCATACAATGGAGTCCCCTATGACAACAGTCCTGGGTAATGAGTTTGCTTGCATTATGGGCTTTGCTCTTGGGGCTCCACTGGGTGTAGGAATATGTGTGGTGTTTGGTGTTGTTTTTGCTGAGTGCTTTAGAGACTGCTGATGGAAGGCATTGCTGTTTATAGACTTAAGAAGTCTTTGAGGTTTGGGAAGATTGCATTTAGTGCCTCAGCATAGGTTGGTCTATTTGTGTGGGTTATACAGAGGTTTCTTTGTTTGCTGTCTGGGTTTGGCACTACACTAGGTTAGATTGTGCTAAGATTTGATAGTAGTACTGTTTAATGTGCAAACTAACTGATCTACGCTTGTCTCTGCACAATGGCTTTGTTTTAGCCACAGTATGCTACATACTTCAGTTCTAAGGGAAGTTTTATAGATAAAATTTCCTTTCTGGGTTTTTGTGTTTATACAGGGTACTGCTAACTGCTTGATGTAATAACACCAAGAACAATTTGCTTGCAAGTGCAATGCTACAACAAAACTTAACACCAAGAAAGACTTGCTTGTGAGTGCAATGTTATAACAAAACTGAAACTGTCTTGACAGGGCAATTTCAAGTATTAGAGACCTTTAGAATGATTTAAAGGCAAAATCAATGAATAAAGCAAAAATAAAGCAGTACCACTCTAAACAGTTAACTAAAGTGCAAAACAATTAAATAAATCTCTTATCTGCCAAGGATATAGCAGAATTAACTCGGGACCCCATGTAGTGTGATTAGGGTGCCAAGCAGATGGGAATTCTGGAAAAATGAGCAGAATACAATTTGTAGTAAGGGAGGTTTACTCAAGTGCAATATTGGTTTGCTGGGTGGGCGCTAAGTATTATGGATATCTGGAAAACAATTGCTGGGAAAGTACTAAGGTTACATAACAGACAACAGCAATGAGAGAGATGAGGGAGAGACTTTGAAAGTCAGATTACCATAAGGGGTGGAAGCCAGAGACACAGCCTTTTAAAGCCAAAACAAGAAAATGGTGGAATGAATGGGGAAAAAATTCAAACTGGAACTCAGTCCTGTTGTTAGAATTTCAGATACTTTTAGCTGAATGTGTAAGTGAGGGGTGGGGCAGATTCAAAGAACAAGGGAAAAAAACAGCAACAAGGTAAACAGAAAGGCACTGTAATGCAATTTTAAGCAGGTATATACAGTTATAAAAAACACAGAAGACCAAATCTTGAAGCAGAATTCACAATACTGCCACTATTGCAATCCCACCAGATTATGGCACCAGATTGCTGGAATACAACTTTAAGTAGGCATATACAACTATAAAAAATATCGAAGCACAAACCATGGAGCAGAATTCACAATACTTCCGCTACTTCAAACCTACCACAGACACAGACGTTCACCAGTAACACTGTAATAAATGACTAAATGAAACTCAAGTCTGGTAACAAATCAGAGTCCTGCCAGAGCTGTGAAAGAAGCTGCAAGAATGTCCAGACCAGGTTCAAAATACAAAAAAAGCTACCTTTTCACATGTAATTCTACTTATGGAAGTAGTCATGCAGTATAATGCACAAACAATGCTAACATCTTGCAGCAATACACGATCTTCACACAACTGCAAATGAAGTTGCAAGACTAAGGTCCCAGAACAAACTAAAAACATGTAAACAGATAAATGGACAAGAAGCAAAGGAGTACAAAAAAGTATCACCACGCATGTCACTAGAAGTGCAACTTAAAATATTTAAGTAGAATTTAAATAAAAGGCTTTATTTCTTAACTTTTGATGAAAAGCTTGTATCTCACAGAGTCTTGAATAAAAGACATGGATGGTATTATACTTACATTGGCAGACCCAGCCAGGGATCTGAAGAAAGTATTCCAGAAAATGGATGAATCTGGTTCCTTCTCTGGATCCAAAGTAAATCAGTGCAAATCAAGGGCCCTGGTGCTGAACCTGTAAAAGATAGGGACATAGGGAGACACCATCCAGAAATTTGGAGGGATGAAGAAATAAAATACTTAGGAGTAAGGTTAAGGAATACGTATAATAATTAATTGCAGTGATCATATGGGGTGGTCTGCGCTAAAATCAAAATAAGTCTACAGGAATGGAAAATGTTGGTGTTAGATTTAGAGCAGAGGATCTAGGTTCTACATTGACATGTTACACCACATACATTATACCTGGAGCAGGCCTTTTGTTCCTACCCAACTAAGATATAATCAGTAGGTTAATAAACTGGATCACTTTGTATGGACAGGGGAAAAGTTAAGGGTTAGATGGGTGACAATGTTGTTACCAAAAGCACAGGTGGGATTGACTGTGCCAGATATATTGATATATTTTAAAGCCTTGCAACTTTCAATATAAGCAAAATGCTATAAGGAGAAGGAGGAGGAGTTTACTTCACTCCAAAATGGGAAGATATGCTTGAAGATCTATTCCCAGAAATGAGAGCGAGCAATTTCATGGAATTGTTCTGGGAAGCAAAACCTGAAAGGTAGGGCATATTATGCTGGGTAAGCAGAGTAGAGCCTTGAGTAAATTCTTTCTAAAAAGAGATTTAATTTCATGAAGACATGAAATTCTACTCATATGCTCTTCTGGTAAGGATAACCAAGTCTGACAATGGAAACAGAGAGGCACCCATCTTAGGTATTGGGTGCAACTATAGACAGGTGCAAGAATCCTAACCTGGAATGAAGCAAAACACAAGTTTGAGCTGCCAGAGGATTTTATGCTTACAATTTAAGGCTTTAGGTAGAGAAATGATTGGGTTCATTTCCTACCGATTACAGCAACAAGACAGATTGAGTGTTATAAGGTGGATAAATAATTTAAAGAAAGATCCAGGGAAAACCACCATACCATCTCAGACAACTATAAATTCTGCAGTTGAGGGGGGGGGGTAAAATATCAAGCTCTTCAAATTAAAAGGGTATAGATATTAACAACAGACATACAAATTGAATTTGGACATTGGGAACATATCTGTGAAATGGCAGCAAAAACAATAAAATCAAGGAAATTTCACATATTTGTGGGGAAATGTTTACACAAATTTTTTGCACACTACAGAACTTAAAGGGATGTTCCCCACAGAGTGGATAATTTGTTGAAGTTGTGAGGGAGAGAGGATTTGGGATTTGAGATGTGTTTTGGAGGCACAATAAGCTTAGTCAGTTCATAGATAAACTTTAAATGTTCATTAGTTAGTCAGGTCACAAATGGGAAGGTAGCCCTTACAGAAAATTAGTACTTTCTCACCATCTCAGTACAGTATAGGAAGGATAGAAGACTAGCTGAAATGGCATGTATAATACACTTGGCAGCCAAAAAAAGCAGTAAGCAACCAGTGAAAAAAACAGACAGCCTATCAGTGAAAACACTGAAAACTCTACTTAAAGAGTTAAGGGCAGAAGAATAAAAAAGATGGCAGGGAAAAGCAGAAAAGAGATATAAAGCAAGATGGAAATACTGGTGTCAATACTTTGAGAAATCAGGGAATATCAGATAGAGTAACAATGCTATAAGATAAACCCATAGCTACATCAAGGGGATATGTACAAAGTTAAATAGTTGTTTTATCCTTTATGTTGTTCCATGGTAGGTGATGTAACAGAGAGAAGAATTTATTTATTTTTATTTAACATTTGTTGGTCAGGAAAGTCTGACTAGGTTCCACAGATCCTGTTTTCAGTGGAGGCCTGGGGAGAAATGCCGCAGATGCATGTCTTTAGAATGTGGGAGGAAACTGGAGTACCCGGAGGAAACCCACACGAACGCAGGGAGAACATGCAAACTCCGCACAGAAGGCACCCCGACCGAGAATCGAACCAGAGAATCTCTTGCTGTGAGGTGACAGCAATAACCGCTGCACCACTGCGCCGCCCTTTATGAAAGCTATATACAAATCCAGTGGAGACCTAGGCTGATTGACACAGAATAACAGAAAAAGATAAAGGGGCCATAATTGAACATTAAAGAGCCAAAAGTTCATAGTCTGGGAACTATCAAACTGAAGATTAATTATCCAAAATGGTTGAACATTCTGAAAATGCTACTGTTAAGGAAGAGGACCGATTTTAAAATCTCCATACAAGACTCAAAGTGGTGGTGCTGCACCATTACCAGGAAAACAGACGATTACAAGTCAATGCCAAGAATGAATTTGTAAGTATCATTTCTGGGTTAGCATGCTTGTATATAATAAAATTAAAGATGGAGGTACAATATTGGAAAGTGACTGTTGATACCAGAGCAACTTATACAATTTATGAAGGCTACCAGAGTATATATAAGCATTTACTACTGTTGAATAAAACATGTGTAATCAGGGAGAAAATACTGATAGTAAGACCCCGCACACCAATATGATTCTTGGATTTGAACAAACAATCATAAAGCAAAAACATACCTTCAAAGTAACACCATGCCCATTTCAATAATTAAAACTTTTATCAAATCTTTTAAATAGTAACTAAATGGAAACACTTTCAGCTGTAGGGATTTTTTGTTCCTACTAATAAATCATTATCCGACAATTATTAACCCACCGTTCTGCTTAGTAAACCTATGTACAGTCTACCAGGTAAGATCTGTTTAAGAAGCTCCTTAATCCTTGAGGCACTATTACCCTGCTTAAGAATTAAAGTCAATTAACAGATAGGTAACCTTGCTGTTAATAGCCTTTAGCTGTAACATAGAGGATTATGACTGGGTTGCTGATCATAAACTACTTATTATGTGTCTGAGACATGGTTGCCAGAAAAATCACCTCTTAAGTGAAAATCTTGGCATCCATGTTGAGAACACATAATTAAGGGTTATGATCAGAGACCCAATCATAATTCTTTGTATTGCAATTAGCTTTATCTACTCCATGCACACTTGTTATAAAGAAAAAGCACTAAGTGTTTTGTCAGCTTTCAAATCCATAAAGCACTTAGCGAGTGCTGTCAGAAAGACAGTGTAGCTCAGTCTTTTATGTTTACATTCACCTTTCTTACCTCTCAACTGTCCCGATTTTTGCAGAATGTCCAGATTTTTGCCTTATATTTTTGGTCTGCTCCTCATAAAATCTGTGATTTTATGAAATCATTGAGGATTGAAGCCACGAAACAATGACATACATTTCAGTTTCAGACTTCACATCTTTCAGATAATGCAAGTGAACACAAATCCTGTTATTCTAGCAACTTTCTAAGCTTATAAGAGGAAGCCAGGGACCCATTACTGGCAAAGACAGCGGGAAGAAACAAATTATTGCTGTTACTTGCTGGTCAGTACTGCAAATTTGACTAAGTATTAGACCAGACATTAACACTTTAAGCAAGTGGTGCTTAACATTTGTTAAGATGTGGTCTCATGGTATAGTAGCATTTAAGTGATTTTTCTTTTAACAGATAATCACAGTGCTCCATGCATTACAAACCTATTAAATCCTAGCAACTGAAAGTGAATTAATTATTTAACATTGTAGTAATGCTAGATTATATTGGCCTAACCATTTAAATGACATTGAATCAAATATTGACACAACCCTTTAAATCACAGTGAATCAACGTGAAACATGAGTTGAACATTACAATACATTTGTCATACATTTTTCATTTTGATGGGTATTTTTAAATGACATTGATTTATGAACATTAGAATACAGGCATCTTCTACTAAATATACCAAAACAGGAAATTCTGCCCATCTTAAAGGAAACTATAGCCTAGCATGCAACTTCCTTTCCCCAGCGTGTATTTTTCTCAGCACAAATGATCCCTATACTTCCACATGTTAAGAAAGCATGACTTAGCATTTTCTCCTTTGTGGATATTTATTCCAGTCAGCATTCCCACTAGACATCATGCTGGGGCTGAGTGAAATCTGATGGTATTTTTTGTTTTTGAATTTTCCAGCCTTGCTCTTACATCCTTATATCTAAACAGTACTTGCTGAGGAAAAAATACATATAAGCATAGCAAGATATCTATAGTTCTCTTTTATTATTTACATTCAATTAGGTCATAAAATCTATTTAGGTTCTAAGGATTTACAGGCCTACGACCATAGCTGCGTTCTTTTCCTTTCCTGGACTCATAATAACATCAAGCCTTTGCTTAGTTCAGAATGTAATGTACACAGCCAAAGTAATGTATAATGTAAACATCTAGGAATATATACAAATTAAGGCAATGGTTACAGACAGTAGAGAGGCATGCCATATGTTATTGAGCTAGTCACTGTTAGGCTCAATAACAAAAAAAAGCTTATTTTATGGAAAGTTCTGTATGAAATAAAGACACCACTTTTTTGCTAAACAGCTGCAAAGATATTTGAGTACCAAGTGTGCATTTTAAATTTTCTGTTTTACTGGGCATGCTTCTAGGAATACTTTGATCTGTATATACAAAGATTCATAAACGCACTAATTTACTGAGAACTGCTGCAAAAAAGAAAATGCAGTAGAGTCGATTATCTGAACGTTGATTATTGGAAATGTCACTTATCCCAACACAGTCTTCCAAAGTTTTTGGGTAGCGAAAATCATAAAGTCTGAATATGTAAACGATCCGCTGTGGCGACCCCTAACCGGGAAAAAGTCAAAAAAAGAAGAATTCATATTCATTTGTGCATGGTTTTTGAGCTTGTAGCCTGCTCATATATATAAAATATTCTTTATTGTCCACTGGAATCACTGAATAGTTGAAAAGCATATTCCCTGCATGCATAAAATACAAGATTTTAGAAGTTTTTTTTATCTGGTTCAATGTATGTTTGATTATCCGAACAGTTTGTCCGAACTACCCTAGGTCCCAATTAGTTCAGATAATTGACTCTCTACTGTATAGGTTAAGACTGGAAATGAACAGTTTTCCTGACATGACTGGATACAATGGTCTTTTTGATGTATATTGTCATTTATGATTAACTAATTAGCTGAGGTTTTCTAAGGCAGAAAAGTGGCTGACTGAAGGAAATAAAGTTAAAGTGAAGAAGGAGTTTTCTGATAGGATATGAAACTTAAATTTTATTTTTTAAAAAACTATTGAAAGCCCAGAGGATTAATACTTTGAGCTGTTAATGAGCTACTTTCTATGCCTAGGATATAGGGTTTGATTTCTTATTCATTCGTTTGCTAACTATGTAACTGAACAAGTCATTTATCAAGACTGTACTCCTGGGTCAGCTTCATACCGCTCAGCTGTCCAGATTTTCTCAGAATGCCCAGATTTTTGTTTCATATTTTTGGTCTGCTCCTCATAAAATTTGTGGTTTTCTGGATTTTTGTGGCAAATCATTGAGGACTGAATTCACTAGATAATGACAGGCATTTGACTTTTACACTTTATATCCTTCAGAAAATGAATGGTAACACACCATCTTTTATTCTAGTGACCTAAGTTTGGAATCACAGGAAGGATGCTCAGGCTTGGAAATCATGTCGAACAAAATTTTAATAACACAAAATAAAAATAAAAATGTACATAGATAAGCACTTTTATTTTCTAAAATTGAAAACTTCTTTGGATAGATTTCAATGAAACAAAGCTTTTTTATATAAACCATAAATTGAACGTATTGGATCATATGATGAAACACACCTCACCTTAGAACATATTATTTAAAGCATTAGCATCTTATAAAAACACTGGGGGGAATTTAATAAAGCCTACACAGACTTATTTGCCATGTAGACATAGTGGCACAGTGCTTACACAGAAGTAAACAGATGTGAGATTCAGTAAATCGAGCTGAGGGGCGTGCACGAGTGCACAAACACGTTTGTGTCCATGGCATACAAATCACCTCATAATCAGGTGAAATGCATGCAAATGAGGCTGGTAGAATAATCCATTAAGCAGATAGGCAGTCGTGCAGACCCTGTGTTGGTGTCTGTAATGTACACGGAAAAATTCTGTGTACACGATGCAAAAATGACACCATGAGCTTTAAAAGTGTACTGACAGTGGCAGAAATAGCACAGACAAAGATGTGTGCAAAACTAATCACCGTGTGTCCAAAACCATATGGAAAATAATGTAAAATATATATTTTTAATACCCTCGGTATGTTTGCATAAAAATATTGTAAAAAACAGAATTTGTGAGTATGTAACAGTAACGCATTATAGGACCTTGTGTGGAGTATGTACAATGTTAGACTGCTGTGGTTGCTAACAAGGCAAGGCCTGAAACCGTGTAGTTCCCAGGTACTGTGCACAGACTGTAGGCAAATAAGCTGCAGTTACTGAATAGCACAAATGTGTATCTGTGTCCGCAGATCCCATCTGTGTAGGCACAGAACCATGTTGGTGTCCACAGAAGAGGTAGCTGACATCAAAAGGGGTGTGTGTCTGCAAACTTTTAAGCTTATTGGAGCTCAACGGCACCTGTTTGCGCAGTGAGTCACTGAGGTGAGCAGGGGGCTATGTACACTGACTGCTAAGCTGTGTTTACTTCTGAGGCATGTGTTTTATCATGTTTGTGTGGCGCACTGCCACACTGAGGGTAACCTTCCATGGGGGTGTTTCTACTGACTGCTAAGCTTTGTTTATCTTTGTGGCGCGGGTTTGTGTGGCACGCCACAGTGTTCAGCAAGGAAGGCTGTAAAAAAAAAAAAAAATTGGCTGAGGAAGCCAATGATATATTAATTATCGATGAGCCCTGTTTCACTTAAAATAGGGCCATTAAACCCCTTAATAATGTACATGGCAGGTGGAATGCATTGTAGGTAGCCAACCACACGAGCTACACCTAGAGCAGAGCAGTATAACAGTTACAGTAACCCTACAATCTGATTTTCCCCATACTCTGGACCATTGGAGTACATACTTGGGAATTTTAACTGAGAGAACGCTAGGGGCTGCTGCAGGTCTGCTACATCTGTATGTATTAGATGCTGAGGTCAGTACTGCTGCTGCTGCAGCTGACAATAGGCCTAGACTAAGAAGGAGAAGAGCGTTAAGGCCCATGAGCTGGAGACTGTAGAGTGCTACAGGCTGGACAGGGACATACTACAACAACTCACTGAGCTCTGCCAACCTCAACTCAGACCCAGAGCCAACAGTGGGGAACCCATCCCAGTGGAAACAAAGGTATGTGTAGCCCTTTGGATAATAGCTACAGGTACTTTCCAAAGACCAGCTGGGGACATGATGGGGGTCTCACAGGCATCTGCTTCCAGGGTATTCCACCAGTTCCTGGATGCCATGCTACTACATGCCAGTGAGTACATTTACTTTCCCCACACCCCTGAGGAGAGGGCTAGCAGTATGTGACTCTTCTACCATGTAGCACACTACCCTAAAATACTGGGTGCCATAGATGCACTCTTGTACACATCAAGGCACCACCCAGTGAAGAGGGTAGAATCTACGTCACCTGCAAGGGGTATCACTCCATCATCTACCAGGTGGTGTGCAATGCCCAGAGCATTATCATGAATGTGTGTGCTGGCAGCCCTGGCAGTTATCACATCTCCTGTATCTGGGATGCATCACAAGCTGTACCAGATGTTTGCTAGGGGGGACATCCCACATGGTCATTTACTTGGGAATGCTGGCTATGCCCTGGAACCATGGATGATGACACCCATCAGAAGTGCACACCCACCCACTAAAGAATGCCATAATGAGGCAGATGCACAAACTAGGAACATCATAGAGTGTGTGCTTGGACTGTTGAAGTCACAGTTCCACTGCCTCGATATATCTGGTGGACCCCTGCAGTACTCTCCAGCCACATATGCACAGATGTTCACAGTCTGTGCCATGCTATACAATATGATCCTGTGGAAACAGCTGCAGCAAGATCAGCAAAGAGAAAGGATACATAGCCCCCTACCAGTGCCTAGGTCACCACAACCACACACACAGGTAGACTCAGAGAAGGAACCCCCTGGGGCTATCCCTGTAGGCAGATGCACGCATGCCCAATATGCCCTGGCCTTGGCCAAGAGACAATGCATACACATGCACTGAAAACCTAGGGCCCTAGGGGCTGACACTTTACTCTGACTCATATACACATTAGTAAAAATGATGCCAGCCAGACCACACAACCTGTACCTCATCATGTATTGGCTGTGGACTGCATGCATCAGACAAAGTTAGACCCGAACTGCAGGTCTGTCAACTGTTGCATTCACAAGGTAAGTCACTCTCCTATATAATACTTGTAAGGGGAACTACAATATGGTAACATATGTATAGACCTGCCGCATGTATGCAAGGAAATATAGTGTGCTATATACTGTGTACTACTGGGCTACTTGCAGAGATCTATAGTGGGCTACTGGGCTACTTGTACAGATCTAACAGCCACTTGGGACAACAGGTACTCTGTTCACTAGTATGTGTCCCATAATATCCACTAGGCCACATGGCTGGAAACTCCATAATGTTACTCCAGGGAGATGCCAAACAGTGGGGGGTCACATGACAGTCACATGACTGTCTATGCCAGCAGGGCATAGGCTGGTCGTCTCCCACTCCAAACATAGCAGTGTTCCCATACAACTGCTGTAAGAGTAAGTCTGCAATGATATACCAGCAGACCAAACAACTCCTATATGTTGTTGATAGTGTGAGGAATGAAACCTCTCTGTTTGGTGGCTGGTGTGGCTCACTGGGCCAGGGACAGTAGCACAGGTGATGGTGCTGATGGTTTGAACCTGGCAGCATCCAACAACTTTTGCATGTCAGGAAATCATATGGTGGTATTCCCACACACTGTCATAACCCCTGAATTCATTACTACAAGAAAGATGGACAGAGCCAGAGTGAATGAGGGCACAAAGGGCCATTTCTACAGACAGACATTATACATGCTCTGAGTAACTTATCAAGTGGCTAGTATAACACTAGGATGCAACAGATCAGATTAGCTGCAGGATGTAAAGGCCGCCACTTAAATGTGTCAGTAGTTACAAGTCAGTGACCGCTGTTGAAAGTATAGTACCAGAAAACCACAGATGTATGAGGAACACAGCAGACATATGGGGCAAAATGCTGGACAGTCTGCAAAACATGTACAGGGAGAGGTTTGTAGACTGTCACCCTGTGTGTGGTGTTACATCGTGTACCCCAGTCACATCATAACCTCTTAGAACAGGAAATATGGCAAAAGCCATGAGTAAAAGTGGGACCAAGGCACACAAATAGGGGCAGGTTTTAAATATTTGCTCCTACAAACATAGAATGTTGATAGAATAACAGGTCTTGCCATAGCATGAATCTCCTGATGTGTATGGAGTCTAAACTCAAATGTCTATCATTATTTATTGACTTCAATCTTCACTGATTTGCCTCTAATATGCCTGAAAACCACAATGTTATGTGAAACAGACCAAAAATCTGAGGCAAACTTCTGGACAGTCTGTGAAACTCTGTACAGTTGTGAAGTATGAGTCACATATTAACGTCAGCAAACAGCTGGGGATTGCCTTGGACAATATCAGGGAACTGCAGTACTGTGGTTACAGGTGCAACAGCCAATGGCCTGCAGCACACATAATCCTGGACTGGAGTACAGGTAGCTCTGGCCTGGAGTCAGCTTGTAAGTACTGACAATCACACTGGGCATGCTGCTACACTTGGCTAACTTGAGCCCAACTCTGTTGGCACTGTTACCCAAAGACCTGCTATATGCAAATATGCCTGTACATATATACAGCTACATATACATATCTGTCTCTCCCTATCCCCCTCACACTTGATTAGTGTCTCATCAGTATGTGGCACATATATATGATAACAACAGGTATATATAGCCATATAAACTACAGTGATACATAAACTCCCCATATATATCTACATAACAAACTGGCTATGTCACTGTATCAAGCCTGGTTAACCTGTCTCTGGAATGTGTAAATCTGCTAGGTAGCCTACTATGTAATTTTATCTGATTCTCTCACTGAATAACACTACCTGATGATTTGTTATAATATTTGCTCTTCTAATCACTAAAAATATTCTATATGTAATTTGTATTTTCTGCCCATCTAATCTCTGTAAATAATATATTTGTTATTTGTAATATATGACATGTTATGATGATTTGTTATTCCATGGAGCTTTTCTCCCTGGGCCTCTGCTGAAAATGGACATGCATCCAGTTGAACTATCCTGGTCAACAAATGTAAAATAAATAAAAATAAAAATAAAATAACACATTTACATAATGTACATGCGCAATATTTAAGGAGACATCACTGTTATACACATTTATATAGATATAGGTGGGGATGTACGAATGTCCCCACATAACCCAGAATGCTGAGGTTATCTGCACTTACACATCACAACAGTTGTCCAATGGAACCAGACCACGGATGCAACAGTACATAATCCACTCACCCACAGACCCCTGTGCCTGTGGACTGTCACCCTGTAGACAGACACAGGTATGCAGGTGGTGTGATGTACAATGGGTCCAACACATGCCTTGGACAGGCCATAATGTCCCTGGCCACATGTCCGCCTATCAAACTGCAAAGAGCCACATATGTCCAGACTAGTAAGTGTGAACACATAGCAGGGATATTACCAGGTATCCCACCCCTAGGACACTAGATACAATAACAGTACCAAGCAGTATCACTCTGCTGGCCACACATGCTGTCTAACACAAGGCCACTGTGCGTACTCCACAAGTACTGTGCCTGCATCAACATATACAACAGACATAACTTGTGGCACCTACGATAAATACTGTGAGCTGTAGTGTGTAATACTAGGTAGGTAGGAGTTCTAATCTCCCATCATCCAACTCTGTGTGTATGTGTATCAATATATCCCCTTACAGCAGTAAGGACATGCCCATGTGGGCTATCTCCATGCAATGGTATGCATTTTATATCCCTGTGACTGACTGCTGGTCTCTAAATTTCCACCTGTACAAGGCCTGCTGATGTCATCCACCTTAAGAGCACTGGCTGACTATGTAATGACCGATACACTTCATGATAAATGCAATACATACCACAAGCTATAGTGTGTACTACTAGATAGATAGGGGTTCTAATCTCACATCATCTGACTTTTGTGTGTGTGTGTGTGTGTGTGTGTGTGTGTGTGTGTGTGTGTGTGTGTGTGTATAAATATATCTCCATACAGCACTTTAGACAAGCTTGTATAGGCTATCTCTGTGTAATGGTTATTTATTTTATGCCCAGTGACTAGCTGCTGGCCTCAACAGTGGCCTCCTTTACAAGGCCTACTAATGTCATCCACCTTAAGAATGCTGGCTGACAGTGTAATATCAGATAAAGAGCATGGTGCATGTGATAAGTACTGCACACTGTACTGTGTAACAGTAGATAGGTAGGGTTCTAATCTCAAGTAATCCAACTTGTGTCTGTGTGTATAAATATATCTCCATGCAGCACTTCAGACATGCCTGTATGGGATACCTCTGTGCAAAGGTTATGCATTTTATGCCCGGTGACTAGCTGCTGGCCTCAACAGTGGCCTGCTTTACAAGGCCTGCTGACATCATCCACCTTAACTCATTATATCTGAGTGACGCCTCCAGGTGCATCTGCAGTTAACTTCTACTGACTCCTCTGTGTGTCAAATATTGCTTGTTCATATCTGCATCAATAATTCCAAATCCATGCTATGTACAAGGTTTTAAAAGATTTAATCTTAAAACTTACACAATGGCAAACTCAACTGCATTAATATTTGACCTCTGTTGACTGCAGGTAAAGGTATATTAACTGTTGTTTTTATAATATTAATTTATATGGATATAATTTTCACATTTTTCTAAATATTTCAACAACCATGTAACACAGACTAGACTCCTTAGCCTCATATGAAAGCTCTCAGCTAGATGAATAAAATGTTACTGACAGTTTTTGTGTAACTTGAGTGGTTGCTGAGATACTGTAAGTCGTTTACAAAATATTACAAACTTAATAGTGAATGTGTTTACTGTGACTTATAAAATTCAGTTTAAGACCTAGATCCTAAAGAATACTACCACTATAAAAATTGTTTGTGCTGAAGTGTTTGCCATTTATACTTTTTTCGTAACCCCTATACTTTTAGAGATATGAACATTTGTTTGAAATGTGAGGGCATAATTTGATTCTGTCAAAGGTCTTAGGCTCAGCCCATTGGAGGTTACAGTGCAAGCTTCCAGAGCTCCATTGGAGTGAATGATTTAAGAATGGTGGCTGACAGTGTAATATCAGATAGTGTGGCGCATGCGATAAATACTGCAAGCTGTAGTAACAGTAGATACATAGGAGTTCTATTCTGACATTATCTAACATGTGTGTGTATGTGTGTGTGTGTGTGTGTGTGTGTGTGTGTGTGTGTGTGTGTGTATGTGTGTGTGTGTGTGTGTGTGTGTGTGTGTGTGTGTGTGTGTGTGTGTGTGTGTGTGTGTGTACATATATCCTCTTGTGGCACTACAGACATGCCCATCTGGCTAATTTCTGTGCAATGGCTATGCATATTAAGGCTTTGTGACTAGCTGCTGGCCACAGCAATGGCCTCCTTTACAAGGCCTGCTGATGTTATCCATCTTAAGAGTGCTGGCTGATACTCTGATGTCAGATAAACTCCATGGCACATGCAAGAAGCACTGCAAGCTATAGTGTGTATTACTAGATAGGTAGGGATTCTAATCTCACAGCATCCAACATGTGTGTGTGTAAATATAGTTCCTTGCAGCACTAGAGACATAGCCATGCAGCCTATCTCTGTGCATTGGTTATGTGCAGAATACCCAGCGGATACGTATCAAAGGTAGCAGACCTTGTCACAGGATATGAAAGCATGATGATTCTGACTGTCCCCATTGTCCCTAACACACTGTTCTACACATATGCACCTAGTGAGCCATGCACATCTGCTGGCCTACCTTGCTGACATCACATTTATGCTGTGCTGCCTTGCCGTCCTGTGCTGCTGTATTGCTGCCATCTGTCCATAGTTGAACCACACAGACTCCTGGGACACAAACATACACAGGTCCGTGACACACCTGTCAGTCTGTAACACTATCACAAGTGTATCATCAAGGAACAAAGGTACACAAAGTTTGATGTGTACTCAAGACACATGCCAGCATACAGTACCTGTCGTGTCCCACAACAACTGCCATGGCCTAACAGTACTGCACTACACAAACACATGTAAAGTAATATAGTCACCCTGTGCATCATACACATTTGCAGGTCCCTGCATCGATGGCATGGATGGCAGGGATTGCAGGGATGCAGCACAGGTATAATCACATGCACAGGGTGTGGTGTGGGGGTGTCAGAGGTCTAGGCTGTGCCAAACAGTTGACAGCATGTGTGTGAGTCTGGAAGGGGTGCTGGTTAGATGGGCCATGGAGAGGTGGCATGTGTGTCTGTTGGTGACCTGCTTGCGACAGTGGTGTTGGAGTGTGTGCATGTACACAGTCAACCCCAGTGCTAGCCCTACACATGTGTATGGTGGAAATCTGTAGACCATACATGGTAGAATGGATAGTTCACTGTCTCTGGCCACAAACACAGGAACTGGCTTCACCAGGAGTAGCACAGACACTGCCATTCCCAAGGTCAGATGTGGTGCTAATACCTAATGGTAACTGCTATCTGCTGGGCCTGTGTCTCCCACGGGATGACCCAGGACCATGTGCCCATGGCCTGCCATGTCATGGTGTGAACAGCACACTCCCTTCTGCAGTGCTGGAGGTACTGCCACTATGGGAGAGTGAATGTGCATGGCCACGTGGACTCTTAGCAGATGGTGTTGCTGGCCTATGTCCACGTGTCCAATGTGCAACTCCAACTGGATGTTCCACCACAGACAATATACGGTCAAAGATAGACATTGTCTCAATTCATTGTCTGTCCACTACATCAGTGAAACATTCCAGGGTGTCACCCATAGGGTGGAGGCAGTCACGGATGTCAGACTGTGCGGCATCCATAACAATAAGCATCTGTCTGGTGATGCATTCTGAACATACCTGTGCCTCCATGACAGCCTGAGACATGCAGTGAGTGACCCATGATGTGACACCTGCAACAGGAGGTGGATGGGCAGCAGTCCTCCTTTGGGCACCCTTGTCAATCTGCCTGTTTGGGACCTCAGCAGTTCTCTGGCTATGGCCAGTGTCTACACTCACTGATGCCATAGTTCTCACACTGTCCTGTAGTATGTCACCACCCTCTGACTGTCCAATATCTGTGGCCTCTGGCGACTGGGTATGTGTGGGCATACTGACTGTGTCCAGGGACAATGGGGCAGAAGAGGGATGTCAACCTCTGGGACAGATTCAGCCCCCAACAACTCCCACCTAAATCTCACTATGGCAACAATCATCATCAGAGTCCAACGTGACACTGACATCAGGTTGTGAGAAGGACAGACCCTAACCCCCCCACCCCATTCACCTGTGAGAAGCAAGACAAAAGCAGTACATTACCACCTGCATTATTATGTATGGTAATCCACACAGACTCATACATATGAGGGTCCTCAACTGCATTACATGTCCCGCATTTTCTCATCTCTGATCCCATGCACAACACACAAACTCACAACACGATACACAGACAACTCAAGCCCTGTATAACATGTATGTCACCTACATCTGGTTAATGTTACCAGTACAATACACCAGTGAGAAATGCAATATGACAGTGTATGTGATAGAACTACACATAAATCCAAGTACACCTAACTTGAGAATGATATGCCAGTTGCAGTATCACTGCCTCAGGTATGTACCATCTCTCTATTGTGTTTGAATGGGCATCTTTGAGTAATTGCCTCATGTATAGCAGGCTGTGTAGTTGCTCATAATTATAAGTGCAAACATGTTGATGTTTGTACAAATACACACCTGTCATTCCATAGGCTATGCATTGTAGTTAACTGCTCCAAAATGGAACATACAACTATTCTACTCTGGTTAAGCACAACAGTTGTGCATAAGGCAAAATGGCAGTCTTCATAGGGTATACATGATCTGTAAAACAACAATATCACACTCACCAGGTACAGAACCATAGAGTCCGGCCACACCTGATGGGCCTATGAAAAGGTGATGGAGAGGTATTGTCAGCAACACCAAATGTTGCAATGTTACAAGGTAATATGTGTGTATATCCACATGTACAGTAGCTAATGTGATACTGGCTATATTGCTGACATTCTGAGTATGTGTGCACAACTGTGGGTAAACCCCCCCCATTCAGATAGAACTGACACCCATGTACTGGTCTGTAGAGCCTGCTACAATGACTGATACAGTATTATACTGGTGAACACAGTAAGCCTACCAGGATGGTCCTCTGATGTGGACGATGTGGCACCCACCTCCAGGATGTATGATGTGATGGATGCCTGGGAGCTGTTGGTTGATCCTAGGTTCACCAGAAATTCTTCTGTGGCCGAGAGTGGCTGTTGTGTCACAGGCCCTCCAATGGTGGCAGCATGATCCCTGGCAACAGCAGCTGCCCTTTGATGTGCAGCATTGACCATATCCATGGCCCAGTGTCGGACCTGCTTGTATGTTGTCCTGTTGGCCAATCTGATTAACAGCCCTCACAAGGTTGCCCCACAGTGCTGCCCAGGAAATCAGGATGTGAAGGTGGAGTCTGAGGGCGTCCAGTATGGCATCATTCTCTGCAGATGAAAATGGTGGATGTCTCCATCAGTACATGTTTCTTGCAAGAAAACTAGAGGGGGACGGACACATTACAGGATTAGATATGTGGATGTCCACTATGTACAGACCCTACACACCCATAATGGCCTGCACTATCCACTGCTCCCTCACACGTCATACTCCACAGTCTGGCAACACATTACATGTGTGGCTATCACCAAGATAGTAGCAATACTGGGTAATGTCCATGTTTGCCATGACAGATTCTGCTGCATGTCTCTACACCCATCACTCCAGTCTACTGTGGTGTGTCCCTACGGGCATATCCCCCCTAATATGTCATACCGCCACTGTTGGATAAATAGCAGTGTACTATTACAACTATATGGGGACAATCCAGCAACACCAGTGTGTCACAATGACAGAAAGCAATGCAAACCGTCTGTAGTATATGTGCACTGTAGGCATCATACCTCTCAACTATACAGATGTTTGCAGAATGTCAACATTTGCCTCATAGATGTGCTCCTTTTTGCACAAACTTGTGGATGTCTGACAAATAGTTGTCCAATCATTGATGGCTGCTTTCAGAAAATAAAACAGAATCTAACTGTCATACGTCAGATCCCTCAGCAAACATTTATACCACAGTAATACCTGTTAGTCTATTCACATTCTTACTTTGTATGGCCAATATGTATACTCTGTTGCTGAGTTTGGGTCTTTATCCCCCCCATTAATTATGGCTTTGTCCTGATTTCTTACTGTAGGAGGTTAAAAGGTATGTTAGACAACCAAACAGGGATGAATGTCCATGAAACCAAACAGGGATGAATATCCATGAAACACGGACTTAGCCAGAGTACATCAGGGACATTCAGGGACACTTTGACAATGTTAGCACTATTTATGTGCGACACTGACAGACTGAGAGGAGGTGAATTAAGGTACATTGTTTGATGTTACAGGAGTGTACACCCTTACTTAGTGTCACTATGTCTTATGTGTAATCCACTATCTTTACTACAAAAGCCTACTGTTGTAGGAGGGATTGACAGGGACAGAGCAGAGATGTGATTCAGAGAAGGGACAGTTGAGAGACGTGCCTGTAGGTTTTGGACAGCAGAGTATCACTGACATGTCATTATCATAAATGTAATGCAAGCCTACTGTTTTAATCCCTATTCCCCATACCTCCATCATCCCATCTGCATCCTGTTTTATGGGAAAATCTAGTACATAACTGGGAGAGTGATGTATTCCTTTTTTGAAACATTTCTCTGCAAATGCTTTGCAAGTATGCTATCTGTGTGAGTAAAACCACATACAGACCTGTTCCCCATAAGAAGTTGCTTGCCTTATGTAGGTAATGCTCATTGACAAGTAATTGCCTCTGCACCAATCTGTGGCTCAGATTTCCTAATTGCATCCAAAACAGCTGAATTGCACTATCATTAGCCAATGACATGGCAACACAGTGCAATATATAAGGCCTTCATGTAGGCCTTGGCCCCTTTCTTAGTTTTAAAGATGGACATTACTGAGGTGTGGAGACTACAGCATCACAGAGGATAAGTACACACACTGTCCACTGTAGAGCTGTATGAAGTATGTCCACAGTTTTGACTCATATGTTTGGTCAGTGTCCCATGACAGTATGGTCATCTGGCAGTTCGCTGGCAAACATTGTGGGCTGGGGTCAGTAAAGAGAGAGAGAGACATGTGACTGTCACACTGCATACCCTTCAGAATATGCTGATATTCTATCAGCTGACTATCTTTGTAAAGGCAAACTGTGAAACATGTCCCTGTCTCTGGGCCTTTGCCCCACCCCTTTATGTATGGTTGTGTCCGGATCCCTTGTTATAGGGATTAGGAGTTATGGTTGGTCTGTAGCAGCTACCTTAACATACAGCTGTGTATGATCTAGAATGCAGCTGCTGTTGCAGTCTAGGACACATAGGGGGTAGTGTTAACACTTTGGAGGCCAGCAAGCTGTATGTGTAACTGTGGCAGCAGTGTCAGTCCTGTCATTACAGCAGGGCCAGGGTGAGGGTACCCTTTACAGTCCAATTGAGCATGTGCTTAAGGTACATCTGTTATGCAACAGTGTCAATAGCAGAGTAGTAGGGAACATATAGTTAGGCTATATGAATATGTGCAGTGTGTCCCTACCTGCAGGCCTTTGACTTGCAAAACTGGGTAGTAGATATTTCAGTAGCAGTAACCTATGGGGATTAACACTCCATGATTCAGTCATTACTTGCTGTCTTCACAACAATGTAATTGAAGTGCAACACACTGGATTCAAACCCAGGACTTTGTGTGGCAACATGTACTGTATGCAAGGAATTTAACAGAATGAACTACTGAGGCAGTGCTGGAGCTGGTGTATTGCCAGATATATATGCAGACATACAGGCTGACACAAGTGCCCTGCATCCATCAGTATGTGCATGGCTTTCAAAGGCAGTTGTTCTGCAGCAGGGTCCCAATTGAACATATGTACTATGCCACTGATGCCTTAGCAGGTGTGTTTACAGATTTTGCAATTAGAAAGGAACATGTACCTGTTATCCCAAGCCTCACATGCTGCCATTATTGTTTATTTGGCTGTCTACTGGTGTATCCTTGGATCAGAGTCCCAGGTACACTCCCATTTTTTCCTGTTAGGTTTAATTTCAGTCCGTCATTGGCAATCAGTATGTTTTGCTGGAAACACCTGTTTTAATTAAGATCTGTGTGGTGTAGTGGGTTAGTGCAGTAGGCTGTAGTTGACAAGTGCCCAGGTTTGAAATGTGGCAGGGGTGATTATTTCATACATGTGCCTAACACTGTAGAGAAACACATAGGATTATTAAGGCTCATTTAAGTAGATTTGCAGAGTGCAGCATGCCACAGCACTCCACACAAACCCACACTAAAAAATTGAAAGCAAAAAAGGGGATGATAGGACAGTGGTGAAATGGGGGCAAGCAGGGGGGAAAACATAGTGAAAGGCAGGTAGGGATGTGCAGGAAAGGTGCAGGAAAGAACCACAGCATTCCATTTCTTGTACAACAGCAGCTGTGCATTTTGACAGATTTTGTGGATGAATGTGGACTCTCAAACTCCAGGGAGAGGGGTGAGGACAACATAAATGTGTTGTCAAGCCAATTGGACCAAATTAGTTGTGTGCAAAATGGGGAGCTATGTATGGGGCGATATTTTTTTGTATGACAGGTGCCCATTTTTTTTTTTTTAATAAGGAGAGGGTGGAATGTTAGGGAAGGGATATAGGTATGTGTGGGAGGTAAGCTGGGTAGGAGAGGATGTAATTACAGACAGACAAGACAGTAGACATTGGTGGGGTGTGACACATGGGGGGTAAACACCTTGGATGGGGAGGGTGTTGTGGAATCCGAGAAGCATGTGCCTCCAGATGGCAGCAGTGTGACTGAGGTCCCCACCCATGGGCAGTCAACGCTGCTCCTTCACTGGCCCAAAGGTGGCTGCGATGGAGGCTGAGAGCCAGGGCCAGCCAGCCCTACCAGGTTGTCCAGTCTGCCCTCAATCTGGTGCAAGCAATGTTCATAGCTTCAATGAATAATCCTGCATCCCATGACTGGTAGTTGATCTTGGGTGACTACCACCCCTCTGCCATCGCTCCCGGGGGGGGGGGACGGGTCCTGTCCTGTCCCTTGAGGGGGTTCCACCCAAAGATGGTGCAGAGCCAGCAGATGGGGCACCACTGGCCTGGGTCCCAGATATGCTAGGACCTGGTGCTGCCACCAGTTGAGGTAGGGTAGGCAGATCACAAAGATCTGGCCTACCCTGACATGCTGTGGTGATGGAGGCATAGCAATAAGTATAGGTTAGTTATTAACAAAACCATTGTTAGTAATAACAACATGCCAGAATATTGGAAATAAATTCATTACATTTCAATGCATATGATGTGAAACACAACAATAAATAACGGGTCTATATTAGCAAATCGAAAAACCCTTTAACCGAATACCTAAATGCCAACACCTATAACGTGAACTGCAAAAATCCCAAACGCACTAAACAGTGAAAAATAAAATAACGAACTGTCATAGTCGGCCAACCCCACTACCCACTACATACTACCTACCCAAACAAAATAAATAAACCAAATACATACACTAACCAAACCTTTTAACCTAAAGTAAAGCACCAAAACCCTATTTTTAACCCTAGACTAAACCCCACAAACACAACTAACTATGCACTATCCTTAACCCCTCCCTAACCCTAAGGTCCGTAACTACCGCTCAAGTCCCCTACAGACATACACCCAAATAAATAAATACACATAAATATAACAAAACCCTACTTCCAGCACTACACTAAACCCCACATACACAACTATCTATGCACTATCCTTAACCCCTCCCTAACCCTAAGGTCCATAACTACCGCACACTTCCCCTACAGACATACACCCAAAACAAATAAATAATACACATACATACAGCTAAATAAAACCCTACTTCTAACACTACACTAAATCTTACATACATTACCTATCTATTAACTTACCTTAACCCACATCCTAACCCTAAAGTTCTATCTATCGCACACTTACCTTATGGAGCTATACTGCAGACGGGCCAACCATTGCACTTCGACATTTCCATTTTCGCTGTTTCGGATGTTCGGCGTTTCCGTATTTCACACAATACGTGTCGCTCTTTCCGTATTCGCGATTACGGTCTTTCGCTCTGCTAATAGGAACCCTAAATAACAGTCACTATATTAACACCATGCCAGTAACAGTTACGGCATAAGGCCAATTAGAATGGGTAATTCAAGAAGATATGTTAATACGCAACCATTTTAATTCATACAATATAAAACACATGACCCAAAATACAGTTTAATGTAACAATATATGTTAATAGTAAACCATAACCAATGAATAACGATAATAAATATATGAAGATAAGGGGTGGGGAGAGAAGCAAATACAGTCCATTAATACCATTATAGGCTATATAGTTGACAACAGTACTGCTATCTACTCTAGAGTTCTGGCCTTTCTTTATGTGTAAAGTGCCCTATAGTTGCTGTAGCACATACATATCTGTCAAGCTTTCTGCATGGGACAGTATGGGCCAAGAAGAAACAAGTGCAGGTACACAACTACACAGAACACTTGCACATCAGGTGGACCTATATAACTACTTAGGTGTACTGTGGGATGATGTAGTGATACTTTGCTATTTACTTATTCATGTTGATGATAAATTGGTGGCAGAGGGATTGCGCACTAGTAATTACATTACAGGATAACGTGACACTTGAGGGACATGTATGTGTACAGTACAGAGAGTAAACAACTAACATGCTTTGCTTGGCAGGCATGAGGATAGAACCCAATAGCAGTGACTGCAGAGGAGATCTGCATCGACTCTATTAATTGACTGCAGTAACCTTTAACAGACACTCCAGGCGTGCAGCCATATGAAAGATTACATATTTTATTTCATTTATTTTATTTTATTATTATTATACTTATTTCCTTTATTTTATGATGTATTTTCACATTCATGGTAATGATTGCAACAGTTTGTGACATTTAAACGCACAATTATTTACTCATACTATGGGATACCTCACCCAATTAACTGTAGTTTCTGTGGAGAAAATATCTGTTAACTTTACTGATACTGTAATATTTAGTGCTACATAGCACTGGATTCAAACCCTGGTCTATGTGTGGCAATATGTATGCCATACAGAGCATTTAGCAAACTGAGCTACTGAGTCAATGCTGATTCCTGACTGACTGATATTTGTTTAGAGCTCACCTGGCACCAAAATATGACCTGGTAATAGTAGTACAGTTTTATACTAGACTGCAGTGAGAGGTGAGCACACATGCATGAAATTCAGGCATGATGGACATAGTAGGTAACCTATACATAGATTGCAGGTGTACACATGTATATTGCTAGCGTGTTGAAATATCTGTGACATCAGCAAACAGTGTCTGATTATGGGTTATTATTTGCAGTCTGCAACTATTACATTGTTATACCTGACTGCAGCACTGTACCTCAGAGCCTGAATGCATATAGCTGCCATGCAATGGTGAAAACAAGATAATCCTGATGCACACAATTTACCTTGGCGTTATTGCTCTTAGTTCATGTGTTGTTGCTGAACAGTTGTCATAATTAAATTCTTACAAAACAGTTCTGAATCTACACTTACTACACAACAGACTTTATTAGATATACCTTCATGCAGGTATTGATATTATTTCATGTTTTATTGCAGAACATTTGACATAATTGATTTCTTGCAAAACAGTCTTAATTCCACACTTTTTGCACAACAGACTTTGTTAAAGATACCTTCATGCATTTACTGGTATAGTTCCGAGTGTTTTATTGCATAGTCTTCCCTGATTATGGCACTACAGCTGGCAGTATGCACTTTTTGCAGTTCAGCTGTAAGTCCACATCCATTGCAATGCAATCTTTACTGTATATACCTAATTGCAGTTAATGCTTTACTCTTTCTTGCTTATTTAAATACAGATAGCCAAATACATTTGTACTCACTACACTCACGGTGCAATCTGGTCAAACATCCAGCATGCACTTCGATGTTGCGAGCCCTTTCCTCTGCAGCTGTTAGGAGAGAAGCACACCATTATGCAGACCAGTTTATCAGACATTCAAATTAGGTATTGGTGAAACAAAGGCAATACTACTTACAAAGTTGTGGGGCATTCCCTGCCCAAGCTTATTGTACCCAAGTGTCCAGGAGATCTCCCTTCCTACACTTCAGGTCATGATGGTGGTGACGGACCTGCTAACCTGTGTGGGGGATACCTGTCACACTGGTGAGTTCAAGTGCCAGCCGGTCCCAGGCCTCCGTCTTGCACTCTGAGCCCTGGAACCCTCACTGCAGCAGCCGGTCATCATGGTTTTTCACCAGGAGTTCAACCATGACCTTGACTCCTGAATGCCCCACCACTGTGCCTGGAAGCACACACCCTCTCCAATGACAGCCATAGTCACTACACAGGTAGAACTCCAACAGATTATGCTGTATTCCCACCTAGTGAATTTAATATTGGGCAACATTTAAAAATGCAGCACATTGCATAGCTCTGCACAAACCAGCACAGCTGTGCTGAGCAGTGCAAAAACCTGAAGAACCATATGCTTATCAGTGCTTAGCAGAGTGCAAACCAGCTTAGCAGAGCCAAGCAGTGCATAAACATTTTCAGCTGTTATTTTGTTTATGCATTACTTAGCATGTCTTAGCAGAGCTTAGCTGAGGGCAGTAGGCTAGTATTTAAAAATAATTTGCATACTTTGTAATTCAAAAATCAATGCTTACTTGCCCTTGCATGTATTCAAACCCTGCACCTACCGCACATGAGGCTGCAACTCTACCTATTTAGCTACATGGATATGTGGAATTTTGCTATACCTTTACATACACCTCTGAGCTACCTTTAAGAGTGCTGAGCACAGTGCCATGCCGCGCAAACCCGATCAGCTACTCTTATACTTGACCTTTAGATAAATAATTAAATATATCCGGTTACTATTTTTAGATGTCTGGCAGGTGTCTTGGCACCGCTTAGCACTGCACTCTGTGCTGCTCAAACATGCTTTTTAAAGAAATAAAAATTAAATTACATTGATACGATACAATTGGACAGTGTAGGGAGTGTGTTACTCATCTGCGGACACAGTCAGCACCTCAATCCCTGCACTGATTCAATAACTGTGTTCCATGGCTCTCCCTTGGCAGGATGCCATGATTAATATGCATGGCTGCCAAGAGCAAGCCATGTACACAGACACAGTAACATTCAGTTTTAGAAAATTAAAGTGCTTATCTATGTACATATTTATTTTTATTTTGTGTTATTAAAATTTTGTTTAGTATGAGTACCAAGCCTGAGAGCCATTCTGGTGATTCCAGTTTAGTTTATCTTTCATGCTGGTGTAACTGTCTCAGTTTATAAGAGCAATATTCAAAATTTGTCCCTATTTTTAGGGCTTTGTCCCTCCATTATTTTTGACTTTGTACAGATTTTTTTGTGCCAAGAGGTTGAAAGCTATGGTCAGCTCTGAAAACTGATAGTTGTAATGAGGGGGGAGTAACCACTGAACAAATAAATATTATAGATGTGTTATTCAGCTATTTGTATTTACCTCACCAAGAACTTTCTTAAAGAATATGTAACACATATGTAGAAAAGCACACCTATAAGAGTCACAGCAAGTCAATCAATGACACTCCTGCTGAGATTCTGAAATTTAGCAGTCTCAGTTTGTCCAGCCTAAGTGAATAGAACAGAATGGAAGCATGGTCTGACAGTAGAGACTAGACCATTCTAAACTCGTTAGCTGGGCCTTCTTCTTGCAGTATGGGCAAGGAGTAGCTTTCAAATAAAACCAGATCATGCCAGTATGTCCACCCCAATGAGGGTGTTCAGAGTTAGAAAAAATCTATTTTGTAGTATTATTTTGTTTCTAGCAAGTTTAGATGATGTAGAATTTCTTGGCAAGATGAGAAAATACATATTTTTCTATTACTGACTACAGCAGACATTTAAAGATGAGTACCTTATGCAAGCCTAGCAGGTGGAACAGGGCTTTAGACTAAGAGCTGTTAATTAACTACTTCCTATGTTCTATTGTTTAATTTATTCTGCCTCCGTTTTCCTGACTGTGTGATCCTGAGCAAGTCACTTACCAGAAAGGTGCTCCCAGGCCAAGTCTGAAAAGGCCTATGTGCTGTACTGTTCATAGGTTCATAGGTAAGTACTAGGCTATCTTCCCATGGGCATTTATAAGCCTAGCCACAGTGTGATGGCTTTCGCCTCCCCATTAGATTAGTAACCTGGGCCTCTGTCAACAGGGCTCCTGAAGTGATCCCAGGGTAGAACTTACAATTACCCATCCACTCATCAAGATTTCTCTTGAAAAGGGTCAAAGAGGAGCTCTGTCGAATATGAATTGGGATTCTATTCCAGAGTGAGGGGAGTCGCTGGGACAGGAATCTATCCCTCCAGCATGTCCTGTTTATTGTTATACATAGGTTCAAGTCGCTAGAACGAGTGATTCTGAGGGATCTCTTTTTTTGAGGTGATGCATGTCCATTAGTTCAGGGTTTGACATGGCCCTATAGGTCAGACATAGGTCACCTCTGAGAAGACGGTAAGCGACTGAGAAGAGCTGGAGCTTTTTTAGTCGTGCTTCATAGGGTAATTGTTTAAGGCCCTTAATCCTCTTAGTGAGGTACTTCTGTGGTCTTTCTAGTTGTTGCAGGTGTCTAGTGAGGTACATCCCAAATGGGGCATTGTACTCTATTATGGGCCTAATGAGTGAGGAGTAAAGGGGCACAATCACCTCCTTGGATCTGGATGAGAAACCCTTTGTGATCAGGTGTGCCACATAGAAGGATTTCCTGACCGTTTTGGCTATGTGGTTATCAAAGGAGAGCATGCTATCTACTTGGGTCAGGTCCCTAATTACTTCTTCTGTACTTAGTGGATTCCCATCTATGTGGTAGTTTGTAGGTACTTTGTTTTTCCCAAATGGGATTACTATGCATTTTTTGGCATTTAGCTTGAGGCCGTGACTTTGACACCAGGTGTTTGTCTCTGTGAGACCCTTTTGCAGGATGTCTGTGTCAGCTGGAGAGTCAATTATTGTACCCAATTTACAGTCATCTGCGAACTTGGTTAGCCACAGTCCCTCCGCCTTTGCCTGTACTTTGTGGTACTGTGGTTTATAAATAAATAAATCTCATATCAGTATTGTCTGGAATGATCCCTTATCATCCAGGGTATTATTGTCTGTGTTACTTGGAGAAAATGACAACCATATCTCTCAATTGTACAGATTTTTCTAGAATGTGCAGAATTTTGCCTCATATTTTTTGGGTTGTTTCTCATAAAATTGCGTTTTTCTAGATAATCGTTGGGTTGAAGTCAGAAAATAATGACAGAAATTTGAGTTTCAGACTTCATACCCTTTAGAAAATTCATGCTAATGCCAGACATGTTATTCTATCAACTTAATAAGTTTGTAAGGGCAATATTTAAAAAGTTTTCTTATTTTTGGGCCTTTGTCCCCCCATTATTTATAACTTTGTCCAGATTTATTGCTCTAAGAGGTTGAAAGGTATGACTACACCATAATAAGAAATCATGTTCACCTGAAGTATCAGTCCTTTATACAGTCTTACATCAATATTACCTGGAGAACTCCTTCATTATTAAACATATTATTGTCTCTATTACAAGGAAAACACGTTTCCTGCACAAATTGGTATTTCAGTACTTACCACTTAAAATCAAAGAGCACATACTTGACCATGCAAATAATAAATCCATGATTGTCTATATTAGACATAAATGTGTAACAATTATAAATAACATATGAAAGTTTTATAAAATGCAGAGGAACATATATTTTAAATCACCTTTGTATAGCTACAGTTAACATATCTTTTTAATAAGCATCAATTTCAGCCATTTTAATTAATTTAAAGACCCATAAGTCTCACTAATCCCACGTGTAAAAGCTGTTAGGAGACTAATACAGACAGAGACAAGAAAAGCATTCATGCATAAAAACAGTACATCATATGTGTCATTAAAGCCACAGGTTCAACTCTTATGTTATAAAGAACACACAGGTCTATCGCCCTATAAGCCTGACTAGCTTGGTTTGCAAGGCTATGGAGCGCATCAACATGGAACTCATTAACAGAGACATTGGGAACCTCCAAACACTGGACCCTACCCAGTTCGGCTTTGTTAAGGGCAGATCATGCCTCCTAAACCTGGTGGACTTCTTTGAGACAGTTACCAAGGCTATAGACGAGGGAAAGGTGGTACACACAGGCTACCTAGACCTCACAAAGGCCTTCAACACCATTCCCCATTCTGGTATTATAGATAAGCTCACCAGCCTGAACATAAACCCCTATGTCACAAGATGGGTTGCCAACTGGCTCATGGACAGAACCCACATGGTGAGAGTTGCGGGAGCTAGGTCTGGCTCAGTCCTAGAACCCCTCCTGTTTCGCATATACTTCTCAGAGGTACAGGCAAACACAGGAGGACTATGGCTGATAAAGTTTGCAGACAACTGCAAACTAGGGGCTATAATTGACTCTCCGGCTGACACAGACATCCTCCAAAAGGGTCTCACTGAGACAGATACCTGGTGTCAAAATCATGGCCTCAAGCTAAATGCCAAAAAGTGCATAGTCATTCCCTTTGGAAAAAACAAAGTACCCAAAAACTACCACATACGTGGTAGTCCCCTAAATATGGAAGACGTAATAAGGGATCTGGGGACCCAAGTAGCTAGTAATCTCTCCTATGATAATCACATTGCCAAAGTGGTTAGAAAATCCTTCTATGTGGCCCACCTAATCACAAAAGGGTTTGCATCCAGATCAAAAGAGGTCATTGTGCCCCTGTACTCATCAGTCATAAGACCCATCATAGAGCACAACGCCCCACTTTGGATGTACCTTAAAAGACACCTACAACAGCTGGAAAGACCACAGAAGTACCTCACCACAAGGATCACTGGCCTCAAACAGATGCCCTATGCAGCTCGACCAAAGAAACTCCAGCTGTACTTGGTTGAATACTGCTTACTTCGAGGTGATCTCTGCCTGACATACAAGGCCATGTCCAACCCAGAATTGATGGACATGCTCCACCTAAAGAAAACCATATCCCCTTGAGCCACATGCTCTAGGGATCTAAACCTCACCACAACAATAAATAGGACATGCTGGAGGGATAGATTCCTGTCCCAGAGACGTTCCATGCTTTGGAACAAGATTCCAATCTACATTAGGCAGAGCTCCTCATTAACACTCTTCAAGAGAAACCTTGATGAGTGGATAGGAAACAGAAAGTTTACCCTGGGGATCACTTCAGTGGCTTTGCTGGACAGAGGCACAGGGAACTAATCTAAGGGGTCAGCAAAAGCCACCACATTCTGGCTAGGCTTATAAATGCCTGTGGGCAGATAGCCTAGTATCTACCTATGAACCTATGAACCTATAATCTTATAAAATCAGATCAATCTGGTAATACATGTGTTTATTTAATCATTTTAAGATTGTATATATTTCATACAAAAATTGCAGTTTACCAAGGACATCAGATCAGATTACAGCTAGTTTTGCATGCTGAATTAAAGGCAGTACTGTATGCCATAATGCAGTATGTTGAAGATCAATTTAATGCATTTACAGATTTACTATTTATCCAAGAAAATTGTAGACAGTAATGATAAATTCTTACAGCATTCAGTAGTACTGAAAAGTTAAATGATGTCAGCTAAAGAAACAGTTATGGTAAGACAGTGCGTGGAGTTTCACTCACAGAACAGTATGTTAAAATCTGAGGGTCACAAGAGTAAATGTAAAAAGTTCCACAGTTAAAATTAATTTTATATAGGTGCAGAAATGCACAGTGTTACATTACCACTTTAGTTTTATTTGAGGTTATCAGTTTGCTTACAGATTTGCAAGAGTTTATTAGCAGCAAATGTTTTATTTCATGCAGAAAAATGTAAATAAGGTCAAGGCAATAAGCAATGCTACCGGTTTATAATTGTTAAAGATGCAAATGTTATTTTAAGGACCTGATACTAAATACAATCAAGAACTTTAGCCACCCAGCCTTGGACAAGAAATGAAAAGAAGAGGGTTAAAAGACCTAACTATAAAACAACACTTCGACATTAAAGCAGGCCTTCCTTTATCTCATCAGTGACTGGGACAATGCAGAGTAAAATTTGGCAAGAGATGTGGTGCAGAAGTTGACTGTCTATATGTTTCAGTTATTTCTTTAATGTTTGTTTAAAGTTAAAATGTATGTGTTAAACCAAGTATGTATGTTTCAGACCATTATATAACAGTACTAGTTTCAGTTTATGTTTTTATGTATGTTCAGGCAATACTGACGAAAAGATATTAATAGTTTAGTTTCTGGAATATAGCAATAACAAATTTCAATTTATCTGTGCTCAGGTAACACTGTCAAAATGTTCTCGTTTTCAGACAATTGTACAACAGTACTAGTTTTCACTTTATCTCTTTTCAGACAATACTGACAGAAAAACAGATTTCAGTTTATTTTTTATCTGTGTTCATATAACACTGTCAAAATGTTCTCATGTTTTCAGACAATTTTACAACAGTATTACTTTTCAGTCTATGTTCAGACAATACTGACAGGACAAGGTACTAATAGTTTAGTTTTAGAATATAACATTTGCCAGTTTCAGCTATGCTTTTATCTATGTTTAAGTATCATTGGCAAAAGATATTCCTTTAGTATTAGTTTAGTTAGTTTCTAGAATATACACAGTTATTTTAAATGTTCAGTATAAATATGTTTCACATTTCAGTCAAGATTCACAATATGAAGGAGAAGCCATTCTAGACTTCTGTCTGGCAAATGGCTTGGTAGTAGTCAACACATGGTTCAGAAAGAGAGACAGTCACAAGATCACATACAAGAGTAGCCAACATGCAACTCATGTAGACTTCCTCCTAGTAAGGAAAAGGCACTGGGGTAGAATACATGATTGCAAAGTCATCCCCAGTGAAACAATTGGCCCACAGCATAAACCATTAGTTGCCACAATCAGCTGTAAGCAGTGGTCAGAGAAGACTCTAATGTCAACAGAGACCAGGCTGAAAACCTGGAAGTTGACTGGAGAGAAAGTACAGCAGTTCAAGGGATTACTCAGGGCTCTAGCACCCCAAGAAGAGGAAGAAATAGGTGGAGTTGAAGAAGAATGGCAGCGCCTAAAAACAGCATATGTTAGGACTACAGAAAAGATATGTGGCTGAGCCAAATATGGAAATAAGGTACATATGGAAAGCTTGTGGTGGAATGCAGAAGCCCAGGAAGTCATCAAAAGAAAGAAGGAGTGCAGGAAGAAATGGGAGATAGAAAAGACTGACCAGGTTAGGAAGGACTACTGGTTGGCTAACAAAGAAACTAAGAAAGAAGTTGCAATAGCAAAGAATAGGGCATCATAGGCACGTTACCAACTTCTGGAAAGTGACTCAGTAAGGGGCACAAAGAAACTATATCAGGTTGCAAAGCAAAGACAGAAAGATAAAGAAGATAGTCAGACACCCTTCATAAGGGATGCCAGCAACAACCTGCTCACCAGTCCACATGACATCAAAGGCAGATGGATTGAGTATTTCCAGCAGCTTCTGAATGAAGAAAACCTCATAGAAGCTGTACTGCCCCAGAAACAGCCTACAATGAGAGAAGAAGAGGAGCCCACCTTAGAAGAAGTAAGAACAGCACTAAGGAAGATGAAGTCGGGGAAAGCAGCAGGCTTAGATGAGGTCACAGCAGATATGATAAAGATGCTTGGTGAGATGGGGAGAAATGGCTCCTAAGGGTACTAATAGCAGTGTGGAGAGAAAGGAGTATCCCAGATGATTGGAGAATAAGGATACTCATGCCAATGTACAAGAACAAAGGGGACATCCACAACTGTGGGCGATACAGAGGGATCAAACTCCTACCACATTGCATGAAAGTTCTGGAGAGGGTGATTGATAAATGGATATGCAGAGTAGTAGAATTTAAGATGAGAGATGAGCAGTTTGGATTCAGATCAGGATGCAACACAATTGACCAGATGTTTGCATTGAGACAGATACTTTAGAAGAAGCTAGAGATGAGGAGAAAGTCCAACTGGGCATTCCTAGACTTGGAGAAAGCATATGACAAGGCCCCAAGAAAGCTAATCTGGGCAGTACTGCGGTGGTTTGAAGTCCCAGAAACATTGGTAGAATTAGTGCAGGCTATGTACAAGGACCCAGTGACTCAAGTACAAACAATGTTCAGCCTCATAGAGGTGTTCCCACTGGGAGTGGTTGTACATCAGGGTTCAGCTCTGAGCCCACTGCTGTTCATAGTGGTGATGGACTACATTAGCAAACAGGTTGGACGGACATGTGTAGAAAACCAGAAGACAATCTGGTGAGGAAAATTTGGGACAGACAGGAAGAAGGTAAAAGGAAGTAAGGACGTCCAGCAAAGTGGTGGATGGATTGTGTGAAAGAAGATCTGCAACATTCAGGCATGAGTGTTGAAGAAGGCAGGAGTGTGGCACTGAATCGAGAGAGGTGGTGACAGTTAACATGATACCTCGACCCCATGTAGAAAAAAAATGTGAAAAAGGGGCTGATGATGATGATGATGATTCAGAATATGACATTCATACTCATTAATGTGTTCATTATAGTACATTTCAGTCTAATCTCAGAATATAAAAATAATATTCAGTTACTTCACATTATTCAGTCAATAGTTTTAAGGATAAAGTAACAGAATTAGATTATTCAGTCATTAGTCAAGGGTAAAGTGACAGAATTATTTATTACAGGCTTATTAAGATGTTATCTAAATAATAGGTAGTAATATTTTTTCAGTATACTCAAGGCATAACATGACAGGTTTAATTTGTTAATCAATTTACAGATTACAGTATACTTTTCATAATTATTGTACATTATTCAGAAAGTTAAAAAAGGCACTAACAGAAAATGTAAAGGTATAGACCTGAAATACCGACAGCATAAGTTTAGTATACCGACAGCATAAGTTTAGTAAACTATTATGATAAG
The DNA here is from genome assembly GCF_019279795.1 of Protopterus annectens. NCBI lineage: Eukaryota > Metazoa > Chordata > Ceratodontiformes > Protopteridae > Protopterus > Protopterus annectens. Next base: position 310,526,642 of record NC_056740.1, read on the forward strand.
TTATGTAAAGAATAGGTAGTAATAGTTATTCAGCACACTCAAGGCATAACAGGGCAGGCTTAATTTGTTAATTGTTAATTAGTTTACAGATTACAGGGCACTTTACATAGTTATTGTACATTAGTCAGAAAATTAAAAGGACACTAGCAGACAATGCAAAAGTATAGACTTGAAATACAGAAAGCATAGGTTTTAGTAAACTATTATAGCTCACAAATATTCATAGAATATTTCAGACACAAATTTAGGAGGCAGACATCTATTATAGCACAAAAAAGTTAAAAAAGGTAAGTAGCATTATTTGCAAATATAAATATAAATGAAATTTATAGACACAAGTTAATACAGTATATGGTAATTATGCTTCAAGACCAGTTACAGGGTTATCTCTTTAGTGCCAATTTCAATTAGTCTTCAGAAAATAGCCATCATGCCTGATAGGCTATACAATAAAAAGAAACAGTACAACGTTTAAAGATTTAAATCTATGAACAACAGAAAAATGTTTAATTTGCTATAAGAGAGAGAGACATCATGGCATGCTAAGGCACCAGTTCATAAGGTAAAAAACATAGGCAATAAACAGTGTAATTTTACCATTACAGCATACAGAGATATGGAAAAAATAGGCAGGGTTAATAGTTGGTACTCTGTCTAACTTAAATTAAGAGTCACAAAGGCAGGTTAAGGATGTGTGCACTCATTTTCAGAATAATGTACTGGTTTTGAATATATCACTCATAGATCAGAACTTAGACTTAAAGACTCTAAAGACTATGAATCTAGGTAATATGGAAATTAAATCATAAAATTAACAGACTTCAAGCCTAGTGGTCAAAATTAGAATTGCAAGTTTCTTCACCAGATAAAAACAATTGCCTAGTTATAATTAAATCATAAAGTTAAGAGACTTCAATCCAAACAGGCCATAGATGCTCAAGTGACACCTAGTCATCAAAATTAAAATTGCATGTTTATTTACCAAATAAAGAAAAGTTATTTTCAGGTTATGAGTCAGGTAGCATAAAGCTTTATACAGTAGTTAGCAATACAGATGTAAGGTAACTTCAAAAGTAGGTCCCTGTAGACTTTTGTCAGGGAACTCAGGGGTAACTGTTAGATTAGGGACTTCCATTTTAAAGTAGTTATTAGGCATTAGACAGACTAAAAGGTAAAATGTGTTTCATTTAAAAGACAGTTAAGCAGAAGGGAAGAATAACCTTGCTGGTCAAGCATGAGCGATAACAGTTCCCAAGGGAAGGCTACAGACTGTTTTTTTTTCTGTTCTCTTTCTCAAGAGAAGAATCAAGGAAATGTTAGATAACAGGACACCTAGGCCCCTAAAAGACTGCAAAACAAGACAAGGGCTGAGAACCAAGGCTAAAGAGGCATGTAAAGCATTACAGGGTTTTGAAAATATACTTGAGTTACAGTTAGGGAAATCAGTTAGTTTGTTCGACCTGACATTACAGAGAAGATTAAGCTACAATACAGACACTCGAGCCTGAGTACAGAAGACAGGTCAAATAAAGACTATTTCAGCTTATGTTGTTCAGGACAATCAGAATATGACATGCAGTAACTTTGGATATATTTAGCAGTACTGTTACTACTAACCAGCTTCCCAGCATTTCTACAGACTATTATTGTTTTATCAGCACTGTTAATGAAGACAGTATTCGGATATTGTGAACATATAATAAAGCCTTATTAAATGAACTACAGTGTTTGGAGAATTCATTCTGAAAAGTACACAAGACTTGGCCCATAAAAAAGGGACTGGCACCTGTTCAGCATGAGTCTGGGTAATTAACAGATAAAGACTTTCATTCCAGTCTCATTTCAGTTGTTTCCATTTAATTCCAGTATACTACAGTCTAATCAATTCTTACAAAAGCCATAGAAAGAATTATCCTGGAAATGATCAATACTGACATAGAAAACCTCCAAACACTGCACCCAACCAAATTTGGTTTCATCAAGGGAAAACCATGTCTACTCAGCCTGGTGGAGTTCTTTGAGACATTTACAAAAGCAATAGATGAGGGCAACATAGTTCACATTGCCCACCTTGACCTGGCCAAGACATTTGACACAATACTCCATTTGGGCATTGTTGACAAACTCAAGAGGTTAGGTATAAACCCTTATGTCACCCAGTAGATACCCGGGTGGCTCACAGACAGGACCCAGGAAGTTAAAATTGTATAGTCCACCTGTAGAAAGAGGCCAGTCACAAGTAGAGTCACTCAGAGATTGGTCATGAGACCGCTACTTTTTGGCATTTACTTCTATGAAGTCAAGAACAATGTCAAGGGCATCTGGTTGACTGACTTTGCAGATGATTGCAAATAAGGAGCAACCATAGAATCCCCTACCAACACTTATGTTCTCCAAGAAAGGTTGACACAGACAGATAACTTGTACTTGGACTAAAACTAAATGTCTAGAAATGCATAATAGTATCCTTTGGGAAGTCATCCACACCTGGTAACTATCATATTGAAAACGCACCCTTAAGAGTCAACCCAGTAGTCAGGGACTTGGGGACACATATAGGCAGTAATCTAACCCTTGACCATCACATGTCTACTGTACTGAGGAGATCATTTTATGTTGTGCAACTTATAGACAAAGATATGGTATCTAGGTCCAAGGAAGTCATTGTTCCACTGTATTCAGTGTTCATCAGACCTATCACTGAGTGCAATGACTCCTTTAGTATGTACCTAACCAGGCGCATCCAACAATTGGAATGTCCACAGAAGTTCCTCACTAAAAAATACAGAGCATAAGTAACATGTCCTAAGCAGTCCCCGTCAAAGCCCTATCCCTGTTTTATGTTTCCTATAGTCTGTTGAGGAGATATCTATGCCTGGCATACGTTGCTTTTTCAGACCTCCAGTCTAATGGAACTTCTGCACATCCACAAAACAAACAGCACCAGAATTATCTGTTTTAAAGACTTAAACCTTCCCTGTGATATAAGTAGGACCTGTTGGAGAGACAAGTATATATCCCAGAGACTACCCCTTCTCTGGAACAGGCTCCCCATCCATGTGAAGCAGAGTTCCTCCCTAAACCAATTCAAAAGTAACTTGAACAACTGGATGGGGAACAGGAAATTCATCCTTGTTTTGGCACCTATGTCTCTAACGGACAAAGGCGGTCTGTAAATGTCTCCCAAGCACCTGCTTACACATATCAAGGATACCAGAACTTGTCAGGGATTTGGGATGCATGGCTAGGCTTAAAATGGCCCCTGTGACTGTTAGCCTAGTACACACCTATGAGCCTAAGCCTGGACAAAAATGTAACATCTCAAAGCTCTTGACATATAGAATGTTTTTTTCACACAATTTATTCAAAAGCATTATTTCAAAAGCATAACAAATTATCAGTTATAAAGTCATAAAAACACACGTGATGTTATAAATAACATTCCCAGCATAAAGTTGTAGACACTCTGTACTGTCTTTAACATCACAGTTATTCAACAAAGAGCAGAAAAAGTAACTGCTGTTAAGGGAAAATGATATCATCATGGCCAGTTCATAGGCAACTGTCAAGTGCTGGGATAATTAGCACATCTACTGTCCATATACAGTCATTAAATATCCTTAGCCCACCTGTTGGACCCCTTTCTGCAGGACACCCTAAATTAACTGATAGGCAGTTGCAAATTATGTCACACAAGCATTACTAGGAGATATTAATACCCATTACCTCCACAATACAGCCTTCCTTTTAGCACAGTTCAGAACACGGCATTACATTTGGCAGCTTTGATTAATCTTATTTATTCTCTTACATGTTCATACATGAGGCCAGATAGCATCTCTTAAAACAATTATATTAAAACCAGCCTCACATTCCCCTTGGTTGAGTTATTATTCCTAACTTTTTCTTAGTCCTACTCTGCAGGAACATACATATTCCTTATGCTGTTTCAGTGCAAAAGATTCCTCACTCATAGTTTAATGACTGCAGCAGTCCTTGTAGCCTGTCCATCACTGACTGAGCTGAGGAAAAATGCATAGCCTATATCACTGACACTCTTCCAGTGCAGCCCAAAATTGAGCCCTCTACTGCATGATTTTCTCAAAGAAAGTTTGATCCATACACATCATTCATAAACAGTTAATGTCCTACCAGGCTACCAAACATACAACAAAACCCGTTTTTTCTCAAACGAAATCACGTACTGTACTGAAATCACTCTTGGCAGATCATATTTTCTGCTCATCGTGCTCTTCATATACTGTACTGAACTCAGTCTTGGCAGATCATATTCGCTTCAGCCACTGACAATGGCAGTACTTAGAATGTTTTCCTTTTCAATATTTAGCAATCTTTTAAAAAATCCAGTCGATTGTGCCACTGTAGTTTTTAGAAACAAATTCTTCTTTCCTTCTATGATGCCACTTGGACCCAGGTTTATCCTTTTTGCCACATCCTCTGGTATAACCAATGTCTGCTTAATATTAAACATTTTACTACCTAGTTTCACTGACTTAGGTTTATATGTAAATACTAGGCAATCAGTCTGAAGACCATTACAAATCTAGCAAATAACTCATATTCAAAATTTCCCTCCACCTTAAAGGAAGGCAACACAAGATAGACCAGGGGAGAATTTAAGGCCACCCATCCAGTTATCTAGATAAACCTTGAAGGTAGCAAAGGTGCTTACTACTTCTTTAAGGTCACCTATAATTCCCATGAGAGTTATACACTATCTGGATGTCCAACTTGAATGGGAAGAGGGCAGCCTAAAGTCAGGTATATACAGGAAAGAAATGTTTTCAAATAGTTACCTTCATTTCGACGGTAGTCATCCCATGTATTATAAGAAAAATTTAATAAAAAGGTCAGTTCATTTGAGCTGTGAGGATGACTTCTGATGAGGAATTATTGCAAAGAGAAATAAAAATAATGACTTCCATGTTTCTTGATAGGGATTACTCTTTAGAATTGATACATTTAATAAAGAAAGAAGTGATGGAGAACAGGGGTTCAAAATCCAAGTGTATTTTGGGTAGGCCTGACATATTAAATGGAATATGTCTATACGTAGTACCAATCTGAGAATTTTCAGCAAGTAATGGTGATAAAATACAATGGATTAAGTCAAAGAGTAAAAAATATTATTTCCCAGAATTGGGCTATTTTAAAAAGTGATGTAGATCTTTACCAGCATTTGGGGGACAAACCGATGTTTATATATAAGGTACACAGGAACATCAAGGAGGTGTTAGAAGGTAGTACGGTAACATTAAAGAAATGTGGGAGGTGCAATTTGTGACAATGCATTAACGAGGTGCAATGTTTGACGATACATTATTGACAAGGAGGCAGTGACTTTGAATAATACAGCCCAGACAACCACTGAATTTAGAAAAGGGGATTGTAATTGAGGGGGACTAGTATATTTGGCCCTCTGTGATCACTGCCTTTTGTTTTATGTAGGAAAGACTGAGAGGAAGTTCTCTAAAAGGATATACAAACACTTATACGATTTGAGGAAGGCTAACCATAATAATACACTGTATAGACATTCCACCGTATGTGAGGGTTTTAAAAAATTCATTTTTGGCATATTAGAAATTGCCCCTATGATACTAAGTAAGGAGGGGAGCATAGGAAAATAGGTTAGAATACAAAGAGCTTCTCTGGCAATTGAGACTGGATGCTACAACAAAGCCAGGTCTCAGTGATTATGTTTCCATCAATTCAGTGCTTAGAATGAGAGCAGCAAAACTCTTAAGTGTTAATACTGATAGTTAAATTTTTTTGTGATGGTTGAACATTAAAATATATGAGATACACACAAAGCTGCTGAGAATAGGCTCCAGAATCCACAATGAACTTGAAAGATACCAGGAAACGAATCTGTGCAGAACTGCTTTATTACAACACACTAGCGCTTTCACGAAATGCTTCTTCAGGTGTAAAGCTGATACAAGGGAACACACCTTAAATAGCCAAGTTAATTAATCACATGATGCACCCTAATTAATTTTTAAAAAACCTTAAAATCAACTTTAAAACATACATAAATATAAACTAATTAATAAAAAACACATCCTATAAAAGACATGAATATAGCATTATATATATTTAATATAATATAATAAAAAATATATATATGCAATATATATAAATGTGTTAAAAATAAATGAAAAACAAAAAATTACCTACGCAAAGCCCTTTTACTAAGAACTGGCTTCAAAGGCACATGTTCATTTAAACCATGACCATAGTTGGCTCTGAGCATAACTATCCATCTAGCCTCTACTTCCTCGGTTCTGGCTCTGATGTCACCCACTCTTACACTCTCATAAGTCCTAGAAACAACCATAAACATAAACTTATGCTGTATCCCCATACTTTGTACATGCTTAGCTAAAGCATTTGTGTTGGTCCCTTTACCTATATGGTAATAATGCTCTCTTATTCTGTCCTTAAGGGTGCGATCTGTCTTGCCTACATAAAAACATTTGCAGGCAATACAGCTAGCTAAATAAATCACATGCAAGGTTTCACAATCAGCCTGCACCCTAACATCATATACCCTACCTGTATCGGGATGTATAAAGAAGGGTTCTTTATTAATATACGTGCACTGTGAACATTTTCCACATGGTCTAGTGCCAGGAATTGTCAAGGGATGCTTAACTTCCTTGACATTACACAACCTTCTTCTTAAATTCTTCTTATTCTTAAATGTAAACTGAGGTCTGGGGCCTAAAATTTCACTTAACTGCGGATCAGTTAACAAAATATCCCAATGTTGACTAATAATCTCAGTGTACCTCTTAACATCTCTGGAGTAGGGAATACACACCTTACTATTGTTAGCCCTCTTGATATCACCACAAGCTGTTCTTTTTGAAAAATAAGGTTTGGCCCTACTCTCTCTCAATTTAATAACTTGATTAGCATTATACACTACCTGTCCATAATCATAACCTCTCTCTGTAAGCTCATCAATGGTCTTAAGTTTCTGCTCTTCAAATTCGCTGTTCTTAACACTTAATCTAGAAACCCTATAAAACTGATTCTGGACTACATTTCTAAAAACATAGTCCGGATGCATGCTATCCCTGGATAGCAGACTGTTAACATGACAGTCCTTTCTATATAATCTAGTTGATATCACATTAGAGCTGTCCTTTTCCACTATCACATCCAAAAAAATTATACTAGCATCTGAATAATTCAAAGTAAACCTTAAAAAAGGAGGCTTTGCGTAGGTAATTTTTTGTTTTTCATTTATTTTTAACACATTTATATATATTGTATATATATATTTTTTAATATATTATACTAAATATATATAATGCTATATACATGTCTTTTATAGGATGTATTTTTTATTAATTAGTTTATATTTATGTATGTTTTAAAGTTGATTTTAAGGTTTTTTAAAAATTAATTAGGGTGCATCATGTGATTAATTAACTTGGCTATTTAAGGTGTGTTCCCTTGTATTAGCTTTACACCTGAAGAAGCATTTCGTGAAAGCGCTAGTGTGTTGTAATAAAGCAGTTCTGCACAGATTCGTTTCCTGGTATATTTCAAGTTCATTGTGGATTCTAGAGCCTATTCTCAGCAGTTTTGTGTGTATCTTGTACTTCGTTTTTTATAGCTGCAGAGGTTTATGGTGCTTGGCCTTTTGTGTTTCTCTTATTGGTTTTTATATGGCTGTTAGCACCAGGAGTATGGCTGGTGAAATTGAAGAAATTGAGGACATTGAACTCTGTTATAATCCTATCCCACCATCTGGGACTGTTTGCACTAATGGTATGAGTTTTGATTCTATTATTTCGCAAGTGAAAGAACTGAATAATCCACTGTTTGATAAGAATTTAATAGCAGAAGGCATGGAAGCAGTGGATGTTGATTTTCTAGCACTTCGTACTGATGTTTTAATGCTGGAGAAGGAGTTATCCAGGCTTGCACGAACTCTATGAAATTTTCCATCTAGAAGTTTGCTTGGCTGAAAATCTCATACCTCGTGGGCTGAGAGTTTTAAAGATGCCTGCGCAAACAGAAATTGATTCACTCCTTTTAAGTGAATGGCAGAAATTGAACATTTCCACCAGTTTAAGTCACCTCAAACTTTTATTGCAAGCAGCTAAGAGAAGGGAGGTTTTGATCGTGGACACTATTAAAGAGAAATTTGGTCAAATCAATACCAAATATCCTAACAGTGCTTTTTCTGGACTGTTAACTGATACTTTAGGCAATATCTGTGCATATAAACGTAAGCTTTTACAAATAAAATTAAATAAATTGCAGAGGGATCGACGCGATTTCTCATTGGGCAATATCTTTACCTGGCCTCGTGATTTGCCGAACAGTTTTAGTAAGGATTCTAGTGACACCTATGAAATGCGTAATGACGTAGATTCACGAACTGATAATGAAAACGCTGTTGTACAACAACAGGAGCAGTTAAGAGAAACAGCACACACTTTAGTGGTAGCGTCTTCGCTTGATTCTCCACAGAATGGTAGTGCTTCTAATTTAGGAGCTAGGAAAAAGACACTTGTTACTTCAGCTATTTTGCATAGGGAGGTGGCACCTTATACTCCCATTGCTAACGATCACGCTGCCACTGTTATACCAGCACAGCCTCTGGAAGAAGCACCATTTTTTCACCTGAGTTTTCCATTTCCCATGAGAGACAGTTCTTCTTCAAATCTGAAGAGAGGACAGCGGCAGAACAGCCAGCACAGAGACAGAGGGAGGAGTACAACGCGTTACAGGAGGAAACACGAGGAAGAAGCAAACAATGTTTATACCATCAAAAAAGCATTTAAAAAAGTAAGACATTAGTGACTAATTTAACAAAACGTGAATTGACTGTTTTGGAGGCTAATATTTTAAGTAAAGGTTTATCGTTTATACCAACTGCCAATATGTCTATTGCAGACATTGTTTTTGATTTTAAATTGTTTATTAGGAATCTTACATTGAAGTATATGTTTAGACATAATACTAGTACTTCTGATTATGTATTGAGAAAACCAAGTACTTTCATTCCTAAATCTATACCTTTAGTCAATGCTTTTGAGCAAATGTGTTTAGCTGATTTTTATAAAGTTCATGAAGACATAAATGTTAGAGGTAGTAAATATAATTTATCTAAAGCTGAATTTCAGGCACTATGTGCTCTTGAGAATGATGTTAGTTTAGTAGTTAGACCAGCTGATAAAGGTGGGGGATTGTTTTACTTGATAGACAGGAATATGATTGTTTAATGCATGAAATGCTGAACAATGTTGATTTTTATGAGATAATTACTAGACCTCATATTCAATCAATGGTTGTTTTAGTTAATAAGCAATTAGAGTCTTTATTGCAAAAAGGGTTATTGACAGAAGATCTGTTCAAGTTTCTTAGGGTATTTCATTACACTGTCCCTATTATACAAGGTTTACCTAAGCTGCATAAGAACCTGACCAGACCCCCTATGCGTCCTATTGTTGCAGGCAGGGGATGGTGTACTGAATGCATTTCAATATTTTTAGAGAAAAAACTGAAACCCTTAATAGATAATTCAAGATACGTTCTTAAAGATACTGAGCATTTTCTCTGTGATCTGTATGAAGGTACTAATTGTGGCATGTTAAATATGGAATATTCGTTTGTCACTCTTGACGTTGTTTCATTATTCACAGTAATACCTAATGATAAAGGGCTTGCTTTTTTGAAAGAACAGTTGCTGAAAAGCGGTTTATATAGTATGAATGAAATTCAATTATATATTGATTTAATGTCTTTAGTTCTTTTGAACAATGTATTTTTATACAGTGGCCAGATTTATTGGCAGAAGAATGGTGTGGCAATGGGTAGTGCTTGTTTGAATAGTTATGCGACTGCTGTTATGAAGCAATGGGAGGCAGAATTCCTGGATGAAGGGCCTTTTAAAGAATTTATTATTTTTTACAGAAGGTTTGTTGATGACCTTTTTATTTTGTGGAGAGGCTCTGTCCCTGAACTTATGAGTTTTGTTGAGTATATTAACAACACTACCCCTTTTTTAAGGTTTACTTTGAATTATTCAGATGCTAGTATACATTTTTTGGATGTGATAGTGGAAAAGGACAGTTCTAATGTGATATCAACTAGATTATATAGAAAGGATTGTCATGTTAACAGTCTGCTATCCAGGGATAACATGCATCCGGACTATGTTTTTAGAAATGTAGTCCAGAATCAGTTTTATAGGGTTTCTAGATTAAGTGTTAAGAACAGCAAATTTGAAGAGCAGAAACTTAAGACCATTGATGAGCTTACAGAGAGAGGTTATGATTATGGACAGGTAGTGTATAATGCTGATCAAGTTATTAAATTGAGAGAGAGTAGGGCCAAACCTTATTTTTCAAAAAGAACAGCTTGTGGTGATATCAAGAAGGCTAACAATATTAAGGTGTGTATTCCCTACTCCAGAGATGTTAAGAGGTACACTGAGATTATTAGTCAACATTGGGATATTTTGTTAACTGATCCACAGTTAAGTGAAATTTTAGGCCCCAGACCTCAGTTTACATTTAAGAATAAGAAGAATTTAAGAAGAAGGTTGTGTAATGTCAAGGAAGGTAAGCATCCCTTGACAATTCCTGGCACTAGACCATGTGGAAAATGTTCACAGTGCACGTATATTAATAAAGAACCCTTCTTTATACATCCCGATACAGGTAGGGTATATGATGTTAGGGTGCAGGCTGATTGTGAAACCTTGCATGTGATTTATTTAGCTAGCTGTATTGCCTGCAAATGTTTTTATGTAGGCAAGACAGATCGCATCCTTAAGGACAGAATAAGAGAGCATTATTACCATATAGGTAAAGGGACCAACACAAATGCTTTAGCTAAGCATGTACAAGGTATGGGGATACAGCATAAGTTTATGTTTATGGTTGTTTCTAGGACTTATGAGAGTGTAAGAGTGGGTGACATCAGAGCCAGAACCGAGGAAGTAGAGGCTAGATGGATAGTTATGCTCAGAGCCAACTATGGTCATGGTTTAAATAAACATGTGCCTTTGAAGCCAGTTCTTAGTAAAAGGGCTTTGCGTAGGTAATTTTTTTGTTTTTCATTTATTTTTAACACATTTATATATATTGCATATATATATTTTTTATTATATTATATTAAATATATATAATGCTATATGCATGTCTTTTATAGGATGTATTTTTTATTAATTAGTTTATATTTATGTATGTTTTAAAGTTGATTTTAAGGTTTTTTAAAAATTAATTAGGGTGCATCATGTGATTAATTAACTTGGCTATTTAAGGTGTGTTACCTTGTATCAGCTTTACACCTGAAGAAGCATTTCGTGAAAGCGCTAGTGTGTTGTAATAAAGCAGTTCTGCACAGATTCGTTTCCTGGTATCTTTCAAGTTCATTGTCTCGTTTTTTTATAGCTGCAGTGGTTTCTGGTGCTTGGTCTTTTGTGTTTCTCTTATTAAAATATATGAGTTTGATTTGCATTTAATTTTAAATGAATAGTGTTTTTAAAGTGAAATGGATTTTTAAAAATGTTTCTTTAAATGGAATGGAAATATGTTAATTGGCTGTTAATTAGTACTATTAAGGATTTAAAAAGGGTGGATTGTTTTAACTGACTTGAGTTCAGAAGAAGTCCAGGTGGATGTACGAAAGTGTTTAACTTTTCACAATTTTACCATTTTCAATAAATATTTGTGCTTTCTGGACTGCCCTGAGTTTGGATGCCATGTAATTCCTTGTTTGGTTTGTTGTAAAGGTGCTACTCTGCTAGAAATGTAGTGGAAGTTTTTCCAGATGTCAGGAATACTTTCAGATATGAATCTGTCATGCCAATATGTCCTACTCCTCCATTGATGAAGGGATAGTTCCTTTAACCAAGTATTTGGAGAGAGCTTTTTTTTTGAATGCTTAACAGTCAAAGAGGATCAAATTTCTCATAGCTCAAAAGGCTAGACAGAGATTTCCAAGGAGGAGTCTATAAAATATTGAGTGCAGGGAGAGGGCTGCAAGTCTGTCCTGATAATTAAGATTTTTTGAGGCCACTGATCTTTTTAGTTATGAATATCTGAGGGCTCTCAAGCTGAGGTATGTGTTTAGAGAAGTACATGCCAAAGTGGGTGTTATACTGAATAGTTCTAATGAGGTATGTGTAAGAAGAATTAAGACTTTCCTGCATGTGTGGGAGATACCTTTGGAAATCAAATGAACCAAATAGAAGACTGTCTGAACTACTGTGGAGGCATGATGGTCAAAACATAAGGAATTATCAAAGAGATTACCCAGATTCATTGTAACAGTGTCTAGTTGTTGAGGTGTGTCATACTATATGTTATGTGAGAATATCTTGTTTACCAAAGAGAACTATCCTACATTTTTTCACATTTAATCTGTGACCATTGTCCTTAGACCACTTATTAATGTGGTCTAAATTAGTGTTGGAACAATTGTGAGTTAATAGAAGAATAAATAACAATACCCAACTTACAGTTGTCTGCAAATTTATATTAGCATAAATCATAGGTGGTGGCATGAAGGTCTGATAGTAAATTTCAGATAAGAGAGCCCCAAACACTAAGCCCTGTGGTATACCATGGGTAACTTTTTGCTTTCATAAGTGACAGCTGCAAGTCTAACCACATGGGTTTTGTCATAAAACCAGGTAGTTTTCTACTATTTCATGTCAGGATTTATGTTCAGATTTACAGGCCTGTCATTAATGCCTGCATGGGGAATAGTGTCAAACACCTTGGCCAGGTTCAGGTATGCTGTATGCATAACCACTTTCTCCTGCTTTGGTGACTTATTTTCAAAGAAATTAATGAGTTTAAAGAGGCAGAACCTTCTTTTGACAAAGCTAAATTGACGAGAGTCCAGGATTAAGAGATTTTTAATGTCCAGAGTAATGAGGTCTGAGATATTGTATTCCTTAGCTTTGCATAAGAGGCTACTATTTCTAATGGGCCTATAGTTACAGGGGTCTGTGATTGGCTATCCTTGAGTAATGGTATTACAATTGCTGTTTCTCAGGCTTCAAGGAATTTACTCAGTAGAGATGCTTGGGTCTATATCATATATTCAAAATTCCAAAATATCGAACACCATAAGCTCAAACTTGGAATTTCGAAATATGATAACATCGAACACTCAGAATAGCGATTTTTTTCCCAGGAAAAAAATTCGCTTTTCCAAGAAACATACACACAACGCAAACACACCAAAATAAATAAACTACACACATACACTTAACAAAACCCTACTTCTAACCCTACACTAAACCGTACATGCATTCCTATCTATCCACTAACCTTAACCCCCACCCTACCCCTAAGGTCCGTAACTATCTCACACTTACCCTATGAAACTACACACAAACTAATAAATACATGCACATACACTTAACAAAACCCTACTTCTAACCCTACACTAAACCGTACATACATTCCTATCTATCCACTAACCTTAACCCACACCCTAACCCTAAGGTCCATAACTATCGCACACTTACCTGTCCGAAACTATACACAAACAAACTAATTAAAACACACACATACACTTAACAAAACCCTACTTCTAACCCTATATTAAACCATACACACATTCCTACCAATCCACTTACCTTAACCCACACCCTAACCCTAAAATCCGTAACTATCGCACCACAGTGGGGGAAATAGCAAAGCCATGGAACGGCCCACCGAAATCTTGCCCTAGGTAAGAATTTGATGTTCCAGAGCTTCACTATTTTCATCCTTCAATGTAGTTGGTTCGATATTATAACATTTGAAGTTTTGCAACTTCGATGTTATAATATAGACCCAGATGCTTAGACTAAAGAGGATATGTAAGGTTTCAGATATGACATATTTGACATTGATAATCAGGAAACCTGATATATCATCAAGGCTCCTGGATGAGGTGTTCTTAGCTTTTGAGAGAGCTGAGAGGGTTTTTTCAATAGCAATTAAAGGGGTAGTTGGAATTGTTGAACTTGTGGAATAGCTGTAACTGTGGGTGGAGTAAAATTTGCACTAAATTTGTCATCTAGGATATTAGCTATTTCACTTGGGTCAGAGAGGACAGTATTATTGTAGACTAGTTCAGAATATTGTTGAGTGTTAGTTCTTAATTCCCTGATAAAGATAAAGAAAGATTTGTGGTTATTTTCAGCTTTGGTGGCTATTTTAAGTTCAAACTCACCTTTGAACTTCCTAAGGGTTCCCTTAAGTTCTTTACTAATTTGCTTAAGAATGTTCTTAAGGTAGTTAGAATGAGACATCTTTTAAGAATTAATTAATTTCTTTCCCTTGTTATATAATTTATTTGTACTTGTTTTCCACCATAGGTGTTTGTTTTTACATTTTCAACACGTTTGGTGCATCTAGGAGCTGCCTTATCAATGCAGTCATCAAAGTGGCAGTAGAAGTCAAAAGTATAGGCAGCAGTTTTAGCAACGGGATTTGTCAAAGGAGGATTGTGGTGGAATTTTTTAGTACAGCAAGTAACTGAAGGTTTGCTTTTGATTACTCCCCAAATAAATAGATATTTACAAGGGAAGAACCACCAGTTTTAAAAGGAAAATGTCATTAATTGTAAGGTTTGGTTTAACAACGGAAGATGATATATATGGAAGCATACAAGAATTGACTATGTGAGGACAAAAATCAAGGCACTGTAGACATTGAATATAGGTAAAAAGGACCTAAAAGTAAGTACATCCTGCCAAAATTCTGAATATTTAATATGTATAAAATTTGAATACCAAACAGCACATAACTTCTCCCACTTCCAGTAGAAATGTGGGATACTACTCAGAAAAAAGGTGTTTACAAAACAGAGTGACAAATATGATGGAAGAATATAAGCACATTGTCAAAGAGACAGTGTAAAACCTGTAGACTTTAATGAATTGTATTGCAAAATTCTACCACACAAGGTCATTTATTTGTTTGCTTCTGAAATAAGGAAATGTAAGACACGTCCTCTAAATTATTGGCACCACCAGAATGCTGGTTATATTGTGTAGTTTTCTGTGTACTAGATAGCTTCAAAAATGACTTGTGATGAATAGGATTCAGAAAATCGTGTGAAGGGGTAAATCAAGCCTGAAAATAGGGAAATATCTCCAAAAAATAAGTACAGCATGATTAGGGCTAAATAGGTATATTCCTCCAAAATGAGGAAAGTTGAAAGGTCTGGATCAATGGCTTTAGGGTCCCAGCAGAATGGATAACTATTTATAGAAGGGAGTTAACATTTATAATATGTTAAGGAAGCACTGGGTATGTTGACCTCTAGCAGTGTAGGCCAGCCAGGATAGACAAATAGATAGATAGATAAATAGATAGATAGATAGATAGATAGATAGATAGATAGATAGTTGATAATTAAAAGTACATCCATCTATCCATGGGGATTTCAGCTGAGGAGTTAAGATAGCTATCATGTTCAGAAAGGGACATAAAAGGTTCTATAGCTAGCTATGTAGTGATAATTAATTTGGTTTAGGGTGATTTGGACATCTAAAAGTTTAAATTTTGTGTCTTAAGGAATCTATTAGGAGGTAATGATATCTTTGACAAATACTGATACTCCCCTGCAATTGACAGGTTTATAGTTAATTGTCGAACAGACTAACCCTTGAAAGGCACATCATCAAACCCTAATTGTTGAACATCCATCCAGCGAATGAGCACTTCATTGAACCTGTGAGCTGGGGAAAATAATTAGTTGGCCTCTCTTACTTTTCCCCACTGTAGTGCCACCTCAGAGTTGGTATATATAGTTGGGGGGCTGCGGGTGGCAGAGTCCCCCCATGGATGGCTTTGAAATAGTGCCATTTGTGAGATGGGGAAGTGTTGACCAACTTAGTTACTTTCCCCATCTCACAGGTTCAACGAAGTGCTGGTTCGATGGATGGATGTTCGCTAATTAGGGTTCAATGATGTGCCATTTGATGGTTAGTTTGTTCTACGATTAACCATAGACCCGCAATTGACAGTAGGTCTGAAGACATGATGAACACTCAACCCAAGAAGAGAGGGAGTACTTTCATTGCTTTGAAACCATGTCTCTGTAACTATAAATATATGAACGTGTTCAAGTTATAGAAGAGCTGTTTAGACATGTTTTGGGATGGGGTGGGAGACTAAGATTCTTGGCATTGAGTAGAGTCACTTTATTGGGGTCCAAATTAGAACTTACTAAGCTGAAATATCGAACAGATGAACAGATTGACTCAGTCTAAAAAAAAGACACTATGAAGTCAGCAGAGGGTTCTGCCTGAATATGAAAGCCTTGGTAAGAAAAGTTTAGACTAAACCTGTCAAAGCAGGAAGACTTGCAGGCCATTTCATCCGAAGCTAACATATATTGGATCCCCCTAGCATGGCAACACATACAGGGTCAATTACTAAAACTAATTATCTTGTCTTTGAATCTTAGCATCATTTTGGGTGAAGGCAAATTGACACTCATGATCAGTACTTGTTTTTGTCGGACACATGCATAGCAGGCCCAGTCATATCCTTCTGCTTGGTCCCTGGGTAGCTAGTCTGAGGTCAGTCCCATTCATGTGGGCCATTATCAAGTTATAATAATATTTGTCAGGCTAGAGAGATCTAAGAGTGCAGAGAGAGAGCTGCCACCCTTTTCTTATCCATCCAGGTGAGGATGATGTCCGTATTCCTGGCCATAGATTTACTTAGTGCTAAAAAATTACTGTGGGTAGATGGAGTGCAAATGGGTCTTAAGAGCCCAGAGTCTCCATCCTTGTGACTCTTAGGGGTATGTGCACTGGTTGTGGATATGCAGAGTGAAGGTGGGTGTGATGTCATGTGAACTAATGTCCTAGGTTTCTTGGTCCTTAGTCTGGGAGGCTTAGGCAATGCTCTCTTAACCTCAACATAATTTGGTTTAGTGGAGGTACTCTGTACTGTATGTGTGTGTGTGTGCGTGCTCTCTGTTCATTGTCTCTACCTACCTTGACTCCCTTTTAGAATGGTATATTAATACTTTTTCTATTCACATACTTCCATCTCATCCTCCTCCTCCTTTATAAATTAAGTCTTGTTATTTTGGGGCATCTTATTGTATCACAATATTGTATATTTCTCCTAAGTATACTATCACACAAAACATTAATACATACTTGAAGACTGGTGCTGCAATACGATGCCTATTTACTCATAGATTCCTGTTCCACATATGGTACAATCATTTGGAAAACATACCAAAATAAGCAAGCTCTGCCACTGTACAGAATATTCTTCCTGTTTTTTTGTTTTACACAGGTAAAAAGAGCACTTTGTAACTCAGGCTGTTTTGAGTAATATATGGGCTCCCTGGTGTAACTGAAAGACTTGTAAGCCTGAGCCCCAGGAATTAGTAAATGAAAAATCTATGACAATAAGCATCAAATGTTATTCTTCTCCTTATGTTGTTTTTGCAGGAGAAAGTCCCCCTGCCCCAAAATTATATAAATACCAAGTCAAAAATTGTCATTTCTCAAAGAAAAAGGGAATATTCCAAGAAACTGTATTCACAGACTCGGTGTATGTAAGTCTGTATTTTCACTCAGTCAGTCTCATTATCCTGGGATTCAGAACCGAGTTTCAGAATATCAGTTACCAATATGTGCTGCACTTTACTGTCCATGTATCAGATTGTTTGGTTTGATGCTAACTCATTGTCCTTCAGTCCCAATTAATTATCATATTATTTACATGAATAGTGTTTAATTTTCCCAGATTTCTTTTACACAGCTATGCTATATTATTTAGCAGTGTCTTCTACTGATAAGAACTTTTTGTTATGCATTTTTTGAAATATTTATTCCAGTTCATTATCTAAAATACATTCACCACCCTCTATAATTTTGGCATCTGACCAAAGTCTGTCAACCTTTTAGGAAGAATCTGTCTGAAATTGTTGGGCTTGGTATAGTTATCTGAGTAGCCCTTTTTGGAGTTTCACCCACTGGGTATTCTATGGTATCAGAACCCTTTTACTTGGCTTTCATTATCTAGGCTTCTTAGATGTCGTCTGACTGTCATCCTTCTTAGCATGTAATACTGTTTCTTGACATGAAGTTCAAACACTCCTGATCATACTTCATTCTTTAATGGACGTTTTAACTGATGTTTCTGTTGATTTATGTCTTTGATCTTCATTTTGGATTCTAAACTTAGGATGGTGGGCAGTCATTACTTCTTTGTTATTATCGTGTTGATTTGCTGTTACTTCAAAGCTTAATTCTCTGACTACTGGTTTTATAACATCTGATTGGGTAGCACATTTTAACATATCTGCTTGTATTGTCCAGGATCTTTGCCTCATGTCCACAATGTGGTTTTAGGCCCATTCTTGAATACAACTTGGTCAAACTACCACTTACACATTTTATGGTCTCTGTCTTATAGCACATCTTTCAATGGTCTGTCACTCAAATGCTGAAATTAAATCTCTTTTACTCATTACTTCTTAAGCTCTGGTATATCTTTGCTAAATTATTTAGATCAACGTGTTTCAATATAAATTGCCTAATGTTTAAAAGCATCATGAGCGTTCACATACACCATACGGTTATCCATTTTAAATGGGATGTATTTTGTTTTGAACCACTTAACTGCTTGTATTTAACTTAAATACTCTTCAGACACTTAAAAAATGTCCGCATACTCTGCAGTCACATCTGTCTGCTTTTAGATAACTGAAAATATCTGTGTTCCTATAAAACACAGTTTATTCATTTTTATGCACTACAGTTTAAGTTCATATTCAATAAAATGCAAGCATTTCTTAGTTTGAACTTAAAAATGTTTTTCATAATTCGTGTACTGTATATTATTATATCATATATAAATTAACTTCCCTTAATAAGACTATAGTTTTCTAATTTATTTAAGTTTATCTGTTTAGTTTGTTAATCAGCATAGGGCACTGGTCCTGATGAACCTTCTTAGTA